>NW_018128335.1:274904-277710 GCF_001952655.1 Monopterus albus
CCGTCCAGTGGCTGTTGTGTAACTCTGCAGTGACTGACTATGCAGCAGTGGTTGTGTGACTGATCAGCAGTTCTGATGCCAGGCTGCTTTTATGTTAATAAGTGAGTTTGGAGCCATTGAAACCAACCTGGAGTGATTTTGTGGGAGCAGAGGAATCACACACACACACACAGACACTGCACCACACCACCATGATGTAATGCTGAATAAGTCTGAATGCTTTGAACTCCCCACTTGCCTGGATTCTTCATCTCCTATATTTTCCCGCTTTAATCCTTTAAGACCTATACACAGAAAAGTTAATGAGGCATTGCTCTGATGTGAGCTGGACTTGTTCTTTAATTAGTCTTGTTGTTATTATCATTTATAATAGAGAAAAATAGTGCCTTTACATTTTTGACATAACCCTGGATTTGATTCCAGTTTGGGACTCTTGTTGCACGTCATTTTCCCCTTTCACACAGCATTCTTAACTGACTGTAAGAAAAGCACATCTGGTCCCTCCATTTGTCGGTCTTTGCGGTCTGGCCTTCTTCTCCCTGTCTCTCCATCTCATTTTCTTCTCCAGCTCCTCTGAACCAACTATTGTTATACATCACCAAGCAAACCCAAACTTGACAAAAACAACAGCTTTGACCCACCTTTAGTTGCTGTCAGTGTACACATGCATAGACTGGTTTAAGCTCCTCCAGCAGGGCGTCTCTCCCCCTGAGGGCATGAGTACAGGCTAGTTGGAGGGAGCCGTCTGGGCGCAACGATAAAGATCACACTTTGTCATTGTAAATTCTTTCCAGTGTCAGCTTTTCCACTTTGAATTATCCTGCCTGCTATTTTCCCATGTTTGGTCATTGCCCCTTCCTGCTACGTGGACATTACTCTGCAAGCCAGTCATTACACTTGACTGTAGCTGGTCCCTTTGGTCGTTGTGCTCACAGCAGCACCTGGCATGAGGTCAACAGATGTGGGTGCAGTAGTGGCAGATTACATAGGCAAACTCCCAGTTTTATTAACATTATAACATGTTAGGGTGACAGTTGCAAATACCCAAATTATTTAAATAGACATTTTTCTTTTATTGAACTACATGCTTTTCAAATTTATACCACACCTACCAGTGATGAATGCTAGTAAATAAAAGCTTTAATTCTGTTCCTGGGCTTCAAACATGTTTACCAGCTTCCTGCATCATGTATCTGTGTGTGTGTGTGTGTGTGTGTGTGTCCATTAGAAAGACTTCCAAGGCTGCTTTGGTTTTAAATGGCATTAATGGGTCCTCCGCTCTATTCTTAGCTCAGATCTGTCTCACCCTCCAGGCGCTGACAAGAGCCGTGTTGTGCCGCTGGAGTCTGGTTTGTGTTCAGCCTATGGAGGAATATAAAATGTGTATATATAGCTCCTCTGATATGAAACGCTGCTGAAATACGAGAGCCTCCACGGGTCCGTGAATGGGGAGAAGGAAGCGGGCGCGCATCCAAAGCCATTTTTCATAAATGACCACTGGCTTGTAAATTTCTTTTTAATGGTTTTGTGTGTTAGACGTTGCTTTATGGCGCTGAACGGGGCCAGAGAAGGGGGAGTAGATGTGGACTTACTAAAAGAGAGGGTTTAAATTCATTCTGGGTGCTCTCTCTCTCTCTCCCCCCCTCTCTCTCTCTCTCTCTCCCTCTCCGAGTGAGAGAGAGAAAACGTGGTGCTTTGCGTCAGCGAGGTTGTGCACACAAAGCCGACCCAGCCTCAACCAGACTCCGTGTTAATATCTCCAGATATTTTTCCACCTTGCATTGCCGTGCACTCCACGCATGTCGCCCGTACGAGCTTTGTCTTTACCTTAACGCAACGCCCGCACTCTGAAGACTCGTTAACCCTGCCTCACGGAAACTAACTCGAGGGGGAGGGGGCGACGGAGGAGGAGAGGGAGGTCTGGGAAGAAGCGATAGAAAGACAGAAAGGTGTCGGAACAGCGAGGGAGGACCGCAAAGAGCAAGTCTGTATTGTTCCGCGTTTGTTTGCTCTGCAGCCCAGGCCACGGAGCGAAGGAGACGCGGTGTGGGTTGCTTCTTTCAAGGTGCGACAAAAAAAGCTGAAACGTCGTCAATTCTGGATTTCTTTATCCGCTTCCTGTCATTCAGGATGAGGTTTAAACGGAACGGGTCCTATACGTTGAATAGGTAAGAGCCCGGCGTAACGTGCACAGTGGTAACTTATTAATGTGTTATCCATGTGGAGAGGAGGAGGGAGGAAGCTCCTTAATCAGTTCATTTTGATGCTCCGAGCGACTTTACGGGCTCTTTATTACACTTTCTGCTGCTTCTTTAATGTCCCACATTCAGACTTTGGAATTGCCAGAGGAGACTTGCCATTGTATTGCAACATGAACAACATTGTGCCAGCTGGGATTGGCTCCAGCCCCCCCACGGCTCCCTCTTCAGCATAAGCAGTGTAGATAATAAATGGCTGGATCTGATATTAGATTAAGCCCTATGACTGTGATGATCCTCAAAATTTGAAACTATGTAATTTATGAGTTTATGGTTTATGAGCAAATACTTGCGCAGCTAATGACATTCCCGTCAGCTTCAGCTGTACTGTGTGTATGCAATAATTGGCAAATGTTAGCATGCTAACACAAAATTAAAGTGCTAAACATGGTAAACATTTACACCTACTAAGATCAGCATATTAGTGTTGTCATTATGAGCATATTTACACACTAGTATTTATCTTAAGTACAGCATCACAGAGCTGCTAGCATGGCTGTAAATTCATAGTCTTCTTTCCCCATTTATTGAAAAAAGCACCAATTTAG
>NW_018128335.1:287705-290285 GCF_001952655.1 Monopterus albus
CTGGATAAATTCAACATTGGTAACCCAAAGAAGGAGAAACATTCTCAGAAAAGATTCTCATTGACAGGCAACAAAGAGCCAACGTCACAGAAGAGATTCTCTCTTGGTAACAAGGAAGGAGACAGTTCAGACCACTTCCCTGTCAAAGAAGAGGGGTGGAGGAGTGCTGCGAAAAGTAGGAGAGCAGATAAAAAGGACATTGTCTAAAGATTCTATGAACCTGAAGGAAACAAAGGATGAAAATGAGGCAAACTGCCCAAAAAAGGAAGTAAAAGTGTCAAAAAATAAACTAAACATTCATCCAACAGGATCCAAAGCAAGTGGCAACAGAGAGACAGAGCCTCAAATCTGACCAGATGACAGAAGACATCAGTGAGCAGGCCACAGCAGAGTCTGAGACAAAGATTTTAATCACACCACTGTCAGTTACTGAAGGCAGATTATTGTGGCTGAAACACACAGGAAGCCAGGATGCGGCTGCAGTCACTAAGGTTTCCTATTCCGATCCTGTCAGTTTTAGTCAGTAGCAGTGTTCACCAGCTACAGTTTAAGTTTCACATCTCACACTTGTCCTGTACTCAGTCAAGCTTAAAGCATCAATACATCCTTTCTAGATATCATCCTAACAAAATGTGACCAGCTCGAGTTCCATTTATGTTTTGATGAGCTGCCTCTGATGGCAAACCTGCACCAAATACTGTACATCATTTCTACAACTGATCATAAATAAAGCTTCATATCACAATTTACAATAGGAACACGATGCAAACACCACAGCACACAGTGACAAGAGGCAAACAGCTTTTAGCACACTGTCTGAAACTGCAGCAAAAACAAAACATAATGTTTAGGGTATAAACAGGCTCTTGTGCATTAATTTACAAGTTCACTTTGATATTTAGAAGAAAATGTTAAAAAGCACCTCAACATCTTTGTGTCATTTCAGATTATCCAACAAAGGTGTCATACTCTTAAAATATGAGGGTAAAAACTAAGTACATACATACATCAAGTTTTTAATTGTCTAAGCAGAATCATAAACCAAAGAGGGTTTGGCCTCCGCTTTCTAAAAAGGAATACTTAAAAACAGGGTTAAAAATTTTAAAAAGACTTTATTGATGTTTAAAAAAAAAAAAAATCACTTGGTTCCTTTTGGATCAGCGGTAAGTCATTAATTACAATAACTGTTGGGTTGACAGGTTCTAAACATTGCTTTTGGTTGGTGTTTATCCTCTTTCAGCAGACATTACAGTCTTTTTAGTTCGTTCTTTAATTCGTCTGGACACTAAAAATGCCATTACTCATGTAGGGTGGAGTGCAATAATCGATTGGGTTTTCAGTTTAATCAGTTTAATTATAAATCAGACAACCCAGTTAAATGCAATCAACTATACCACTGCCTGTTAAAGGTAAGTTGTACAAAGCTGTGATAAAAACCAAAACATAACTAGACCTGCATGCAGATATAACAGGGTACAAGCACCCAAGATTGCGGCTGAATGGGGATTCAGTGGGTCGGACCATATCTCTGAGTAAGCAGCACCCATAACTATTAATTCTTAAGAAGTGGAGTTTGGTCTAGATGGTTTGTGAGAGACCGTAACACACACACACACACACACACACACACACACACACACACACACGGGATATTCCTTCATGTAATCAACAAGCCTGTTAAAACACCGAGCAAGTTCACAAATTTCTCAAGGCCAACATGCTCCAGTTGTTCTGTGTATCGACTGCTGTCTGGTCGGGGAAAAACTGGCAGGTTGTTTGAGTCCAAACAGGAAACGAGCCCTCTGATGTCACCCAAGTTGTGGAAGTGGCCCAGCAACCGGGGGTTTGCCTCTTTACGTCCGATGAAGGTCAGTGACAGAGTGCAAAGGAGCCACTTGCTTCCATTTCAATTAGAAGATACATCCATCATCACGGTGGCCAACCGACATTGGAAATTTAATTCTTCTTTGCTCCGTGAGCAGCTTAGCTTTATCAGACAGAGAATAAACCTGGTCCACTGGCAGCAGAAGAACAAACAGTCACAACAGTCTGCTGGCTGGCGGAGGAGAAACAGGTCTGAAGGCTTGTTCGTGTGTGCACACAGATGGTAGGTCTCACTGACAAGTGTGTGCATGTTTGTCTTCGGTGTACTTTGAAAGTTTATGTTCAAGTTAATCCCAGTTGTCCGAAGAGGCGGGCCTGTCTTCGGAGCCTCCGCGGATGAGAGGTGCCCCGTTGCTCCTCTCTCTTGCCACAGCAGCACGAGACTTTAAGGTCTACAGACAGAGGTGGAGAGAAAGATGAGGGTGTGAGGCGAGGGTTGCAATGAGGAATCAGGAGGGGGGGGGGGACTTGGCAGTTCGTGGGTCCTTTGTGGCTATATGGAGTGGCAAAGATAATAAAAGAACCCGGGTTAGTCATGTCCAAGCAGAGGCAGCTAAGAGAATAAGATATGAAAAACATGTTTATCCCCGACCCAGTGTTTCCACACAAACCGCAGCGATTCCAGATCTAATTTCATCAGTCATCACGTCGAAGCGATCCCAGTGAAAAGCAGACAGGACCAAACAAATCACATTT
>NW_018128336.1:0-2472 GCF_001952655.1 Monopterus albus
GGGGCTGGAATGAAAGTGAATTTGGATTCAATGACAAAACTTGGGCATTGCGTTGTGACCAAAACAGTTATGATTTTTGGTACAACGACATCCACACTCCTGTCTCAGGTCCTTGGTCCTCCAGGCTTGGAGTGTACCTGGATCAAACCGCAGGTATTCTGTCCTTCTACAGCATCTCTGAAACCATGACTCTCCTCCACAGAGTCCAGACCACATTCACTCAGCCTCTCTATGCTGGACTTGGGTTTTATAATCATGTTGGAGCCTCAGCTGAGTTCATTAAACTCAAATAGACAAAGTGAGTTCAGATACAGTTTGTTAAAATCTTGATTTTAAAGCTGAAACTTCTTAGTTGCCAATATCGATTAACTTTTTTGCTATTTTGTTCTGAACAATGTTGTTGCTTGGAGCCTAAACTGACATCTGTCCAGATGAAAATGTAAACTTCTCTGTGCTCTAAATGTTGGAGGAATATTTACATTGATGTGTTTGTGTGTTGTTGTGTCTCCTCCAGAGAAATCACCAGACTTTCCTTTATCACTGAGGTTTTGTTCTCACCACTTTGTCCATGTGTAAAGAAATCTATAATGACACCGACATGTTTTAATAGTTAATTGATATTCTAAAAGAAATGTTTAGTTCCGTCTTGTTTTGCTAGTTCTCTTCACTGCAGTGTGTTTGGGTTACCATTCAGGTGTCAAAGTCTTCGGCATATTCAGGGCGATCTTTCAGCAGTTCGCATCCACACGCATTTTCGGCAGGAAATGCATTTCTCTAGTTTTTATTATTCTAGGTTCTTCCATCCATTTTTTGTCACCTAATGTCTTCAGCATACTTTCACATAGAAAAATCCATTCAGGTATCAAAATGTTTCGCTTTTTAAGGACATGCTTGCTTGTATATTTCTTGTTTGTAACATTTATACTTTTGAATAAATCCAGGTTTTAAAAAAAAAAAAAGTCACATTGAAATGAATGGAAAAGTCTTGAAATCTTGTTCCTCTTTGAACCTTGAGCAGTCTGGCATACATTGGGCTAGAAATGTCATTTGAACTGAAGTCAACTCGTGAGATATTCAGCTACTGATATTGTAAAAAGCATCTTGATATCTTTTACAGTTTTTGCATACTCGCCATTTACATTTTGTGTACTTCTCCATTCATTCTGAAAGGCCCTATTCATTTCCAATGGCCACACGCTAGAGTCACGTGACTCCCGCTCTGGCCCTGTGTCTGTGTTTTTGACCACTTTCCTGCCGGTTTTCTACTTTTATTCTGCCATACTTAAGCTTTCACACACATATAATACATGAACATGGTAGAGAAAACTGTCAGGAATGCAAATATGCCATTGTTTTTGCGACAAGATGAATGGTTTTTGCATAAAGTTGCACATTCCAGAGAGAGTGCCGCCTCAGTCTTCCATAGACTGCCATTCAACAGAAGGATTCAGGACATCCCCTTGAAGCAAAAGTAAGGGTATTTGTAAATCGTCACGGCTCCTTCATTTCGTGGAATATTTTGCCATAGAGGTGATCAGCATTTTTGTTGAAGCCTCCTGCCACTCAAAGGTTTTTCACTCAGAGATTTTTTCGATAGGATGTATAGTTTTTCTTTTATTGTCAATTGTTCAAAGCTCATATTTGACCGAAATCTGCTGCAGTGTCCTCAAACTGCTGAGTCACTTAACAATGCACCTGCTATGTTTACAGTAAGGCACGCACACACACACACACACACACACAATGTGTGTGTTTGACTATAGGCTGAGTATATGTGTTGTAAATTGCTTCATGTTTTATGAAATGTGACAAAAGTTTGTTTAAGAAGATATATATTGGGTTATATTAATGGTTTGTAAAGGTTGTAGATATAATTTAAATATACTGAATATATACTGCGCAGTTTTTTTTCTTGTGGGTGCGGTCCGCTCTTTGTGTGTATGTGCGCGTGAGAGCGAGTATTTTAACTGCGCCTGTAGAGGCACGTGCGTGCGTGTGTGTGTGTGTACCTCCGTGTGATGGTGGAGGCGAGGTCGTAGATACAATACATAATAAAGAGAATAAATGATAATAATAATAGGATAATAATAAATTAATAAGAATAATAATGTGCTATTTTAAAGTCGAAATAGTTATTAAAGCCTGATGTTTATGAAGTCTCTCATCTTTAAAGTTTGTGTAGTTTATAGTCTTGTGTTTTGTTTTTTTGTTTTTTTTCAAGCTGTCCTGGTCTAGAGAGTAAAGGGTCATGTGGGTATTGACTTGTTTATGTGAATAACTATTTCTTAATATTAGTAGTACATGACTGTTGAACATTGGCTTTTGCACTTGTAGTTACAACCTACTATTAAAATGGTAGGATTTTGGCTGCTGTGGTTGATTCATGAGGGAATGGTAGCTTGTTGCTTTAATGTGCATAGTGCTGTCTATGCTGCCTGTAGTTTTTAAACGGGGGAAGTGAGGAGTCTCACT
>NW_018128336.1:16229-17105 GCF_001952655.1 Monopterus albus
TGTAGAGGAGAGAGAAAAGAAGAAACGCAACAAGACACAACAATCAAACACTGATCAGGTTGATGTGGCTGGTGACTGCTCGTCAGGGACGTAGAGCTCCAGGGCCAGGGCAACCTGCAGAAAAATACAGAAAGAGAGAGAGGACACACTACGGGAGAGAGGAGACACAAAGTTAGTAATGTGTAATGGTGGCATACAGAAGCACAAGGGGAGAGAGGAAAGGAGAGGGGAGGTTTGTAAAACTAAATCCAACAAAGTGTACAGACTTAGCACCAAATGTCAGCGCATCATCCAGTGGTACCAAATAATGATGTGATTCATTCACTGGTACCTTAAAATACCTTAAAAGCACATTAGAAAGTAGAAAATGCAAAACATTTATTTTCCAGAAAGCCATTTAATAAGTCTTTACCTCTTTCCTTGTTCGGACTGCAGCGTCCTGGATCAGCTGTTTGATGGCCTCCTTTGTCTTCTCCAACTCTTCTATCTTCGTTATGGGTCAAATTGACCTATTGTAAAGTTAAAACATCTAAAAACAATAGTTAAAAGTATTTTATTGGTAGAAAACGTCTTCTGCTTGGCTTAATAGGCTTAATGGGTGTAATCAACATGTAACATAACATAACATAATATCCACACTGAGAAGGGAGATCAGAGCAGCAAAGAGGAGCTACTCTGAAAAGCTGAAAGCTCAGGTTTCAGCCAACGACCCCTCATCTGTGTGGGAGAGCCTGAAAACCATCACTGGCTATAGAAAACCACCACCCCCCTGATGTGGATGACCGTCAACTAACAGACGACCTGAATGTGTTCTACTGCAGGCTTGACAATCACCACTCCCCCCTCACCCTCCCCACCTCAGATCCAGCAGGCGCT
>NW_018128336.1:17201-24114 GCF_001952655.1 Monopterus albus
TGGAGCTGTGTGAAGTCCCCTCCTGCTTCAAATGCTCCACCATCAGCCTGGTCCCCAAGAAAACCTCGATCAGTGAACTGAAAAACTACAAACCTGTCACCCTGACATCTGTAGTTATGAAGTCCTTTGAAAGACTGGTGCTGGCCCACCTGAAGGACATTGTAGACCCACTGCAGTTTGCCTACCAGGCAAATAGGTCAGTGGACAATGTGGTGAACATGGCACTGCATTACATCCTGCAACACCTCAATTCCCCAGGGACCTATGCACGGGCCCTCTTTGTGGACTTCAGCTCAGCATTCAACACCATCATCCCAGACGTCCTCCACCCCAAACTGACCCAGCTCACTGTGCCTGCATCCACCTGTCAGTGGATCACTAGCTTTCTGACAGACAGGGAGCAGCAGGTGAGGCTGGGGAAAAGCACATCCAGCACCCGGACAATAAGCACAGGTGCCCCCAGGGATGTGTGCTCTCCCCTCTGCTGTTTTCACTCTACACCAACGACTGCATTTCGGAGGACCCCTCTGTCAAACTCCTAAAGTTTGCTGATGACACAACGATCATTGGTCTCATCCGAGACGGTGACGAGTCAGCCTACAGACGGGAGGTTGAGCAGCTGGTCCTGTGGTGTAGCCAACCTGGAGCTGAACACGCTCAAAACAGTGGAGATGACAGTGGACTTCAGGAAGAGCCCTCCCACCTTACCCCCCCTTGTCATTCTTGGCAGCATTATGTCAGCTTACTTAGTTAACTACTACCCTGTTCAGAATAATTGTAATATTAAATGATTATTTAAATTGGGATGATTTGTCTTAATTAATTTAGTCTGTATCAGATTCTAGATACTACACACTGTTTGTTGCTGTCAATGTTGCTGTTAATACTGCTTATTTTGTTATATTACACAGCCTTATGCTGGTTTACTGTTTGCACATTGAGAGCCGATGTACCAGAGTCAAATCCTCGTGTGTCCGTCACACCTGGCCAATAAAACTGATTCTGATTCTTCTAAAATGAAAATGGTTTATTTCACATATTTGCAACCTCCATGCATGTTTATATTACAAAGATACTTTGGGTCAATTTAACCCTGAACAGAAAACACACAAAAAAAAGAAAATATAAATCGACCTCAGTTATACACGTCATAATAATATTAAACACCCTGTCTCCTGACAGTCATCCACTTTTCTATCTAGTTATCCTTGACCATAAGCATCCTGCTGTACTCATGAGAATGACTAAGCTAGACACCCTGTCTACTCTAAACATTTCTAATACATAAAGTATTTAACCAATATCTATCTGACTAAAAATACCTAACACAGCACTAAAATGATCAGATCTGTCCAATTAAAGAACTGGGGTATTACATCGTGTTGCCAAAAGCATCTGTCCACCTGCCTTCTCATGCAAATCAACATGAGTCACAACCGATTCTCGACCCATAGGGACCAAATTGGTGTTGGCCCACTCTCAACAGCTAAAACAGCTTCAACTCCCCTGGGAAGGCTGTCCACAGAGTCCAGGAGTGTGTCAATGGAAATTTTGAACATTCCTTCAAAAGCACACCAGTGAGGTCAGGACTTTATGCAGGCCAGCCAAGTTAGTTCGTATCAAGGAAGTTTCAGGACTGGACCCACTGCACAGGTGACATCCCATCATGGCAACATGCTGGGGTCCACTGAGATCCTGAGAGTGACCAATTCTTTCACAAATGTCTGTAGAAGCGATGTGTATGTTCAGGAGCTTGACTACATATACCCATGACCACGAAAGACAGTGGGGCACCTGAATTTAATAATCTGGAGGGGTGAGTGAATACCTCCAGCAACACAGTGTACATGTCAGCGGCTATATGCAAGCTGATCTTCATTGTAAATACATCAGGAAGCTTTCTTCATTTCACAAACAACTGGAAGAAATGAACAAAGAGTAATAAGATAACTCATAAAATATTAAAAGTAATAAACAGTCAACATAAAAATGGAAAAAAATTAACCCAGCAAAAGGGCAGCAAGGTCATCCTAATTAACCAGAGTATAAATCATTCACATCAGGAGAACCTTTCCATGTACTGAAAATAGAGCCTCTCTTCCAGGAATTCAGTACCTTCTTTTTGACAGATAACATGTCCTGCAATAGTCAGAAATTACACCAAAGTAACTAAACCATACTAAGAATATCACGCCTGCTACGTGTGTTTGACACTATATGGATTATGTGTTAACCTTAGCAAAGTTGTGTTACGGTTTGTGTGATGTGGACCCCAGTTGCAGACAAAGACGAGGAGGAGTGGGAGCTAAAGAAAGCAGTTTATTACACAGAAACAGGTATGCTGAATGGCAGGAAGGCAGGCAGGAAGTGCAGAGGCGACAGGGGACCAGTAAGGGGAGGACCCAGGAGGGTGCAGGAACCAGGAGGACAGACAGGTGAGCTGGCAACAGGAACCAGAGGACGGACAGGTGAGCCGGCAGCAGGAGGGACACAGGAACCAGAGAACGGGCAGGTGAGCCAGCAGCAGGAGGGATGGAGGACCAGGATGACTGGTGAGCAAACAGATGAGCAGCAGTAACCAGGAGGATCAGAGGACTGGGATGACAGGCGAGTAGACAGGCGAGCAGCGGTAACCAGGAGGATCAGAGGACCAGGATGACAGGCGAGTAGGCAGAGTGGTAACCAGGAGGATGGAACCAGGAGGAACGAGGGAGACCAGGGAGGAACCAGGAGGAACGAGGGAGACCAGGGAGGAACCAGGAGGAACGAGGGAGACCAGGGAGGAACCAGGAGGAACGAGGGAGACCAGGGAGGAACCAGGAGGAACGAGGGAGACCAGGGAGGAACCAGGAGGAACGAGGGAGACCAGGGAGGAACCAGGAGGAACGAGGGAGACCAGGGAGGAACCAGGAGGAACGAGGAGAAGATGACACCAGGAGGGACTGAGGAAAAGATGACACTAGGAGGGACCAGGAACCAGAAGATGAGCAGGAGAGCCGGCACCAGGAGGCACAAACACGAACCAGGGCAATCAAGTCAGCAGAGTAGCAGTGCTATTCCAGTTAGCAGAGTAGTAGCCCTCAGGTATACAGAGAAGTAACGCACAGAACGTGCAGAGGCGACGAGTACCCAAACAACACCTTACTTAGAGCAGAACATATGAAAAACAAACCTGGAAATGTGGAGAAAACACAGGGTGAGACAGCGTAGATGACCAGTAGCAACAACAGGAGCTAGGCGACGATCGTGGTGTACACGTCAGGGTCTGACGTGTCCAATACAGGGGATGCAACAACAGCCACAAAGAACTAGAATGGCTGCAAATAGAGCTACAGACACTAAGCTGGATGTGACTAAACCACTCCATTGTAACTGTAAATCAGACAGGGGATCACTAATGCCAGAATTTTCAGCCAATTCTTCAGACAAAGCAGTCAGACCTTCTAAGGCCTTAGTGATGCTTCTATCTGATGTAGTATTAGGGATGAAGGTACAACAATGAATGCCTATCATCTTACACACTCCTCCTTCCTTAGCCAATAACATATCTAGAACCATTCTGTTAGTCATTTATTGTTATTTTATTCTGCCATGTAAAGTACTTTGGTCAGCTGGATGTTGTTTTTAAAGTGCTATATAACTAAATTTGATTTGATTTGATTTGCTAATTTTTACAGGAGGGGTTTGTCCAAACAGTGCCTAGCTGTTATGGTTAGTCCCCCTCACCAGGAGGGTGAGGGAGAACTGAGGCAGGACTCAAGATAGCTGACCCAGGTGCAAGTAAAAAACGCAAGGTATAATGGTGGGGAACACACACACACAAAAAAAAGGAACAGTCAATGAATACATATCACTAGGGCTGAGTAAAGGCGGCTGAGGAGAGCAGGACAAACAGGTACAAAGATAAACAAACAGAAAGACTAAGGTGAGCAGGAGGATGAGGACGGACAGGTGAATAGACAGGCTAACCATGAGGACAGGCGAACAAAACGGTTTTCCACAGCACAGGAACTGTCAGCTTGGATAAAACAAGCAGCGTCTGGCTAACCTCATGGACAAAAAACAAACAAAGAGGTCCACAGCACAGGAACTGTCAGCATGGACTGTATAACACAAAACATATAGCCAACGTACAAAATGCGATCCACAGCACAGGAACTGTCAGCGTGGAAAACAAAATGACGTACAGCTACATACCACGACTACAGGGCTGTTACGGGGTATGCACGTTAATGCTCCGGCAACGGCGGAGCGTCCGCCAGAGGTATAAATAAGGTAGGAGGGTGATTACAGTAATGTGCCCCAGCTGTGCGCAACAACCCACAAGTCACTAATTACAAAATGCGACACAGCTGAGGCGCTGATCCTGCAAAAAGAGCGAGCAGAAGAGAGAAGAAAAAGAAGAGAGGCAGGTCGCACTGAGCGAACCTGACACTAGCTGGTTTTCTGAGCCTCCTCTATCTGTCCCTACATATTTTATGTCATACCCTATGCTCCTATTGGCCAATGGTTTCTTCACTGAGTTTGAGATGACTTCCTTACTGGAAGAGGTCTGTGTGGAGATGTAAATCAAGCCATCTGGTTACAGTGAAGATGTAGACATTATGTCTCCACAAAGTTACAGCATGCAGTTCCAAAGTTTCAACTCAGTAGAATTTGACAGTCATCAGTACAGTTTTAATATATATAAGCAAGGAAAATAAAGGTATGAAAAGTAACTAAAGCTTATAAAGTAACTGAAGCCTATAAGATTCAAATCTTACACCAGCCCAACAGGGCCACCTCAGACGCCATCGCGGCTGCCCTCCACCATTCCCTTTCTCACCTGGAAAATGGAGACTCCTACATCAGGATACTCCTCATTGACTACAGCTCCACCTTCAACACAGTTGTCCCCCACAAACTCACCCACAGACTGTCCACACTTGGTCTGCAGCCCACCCTCTGTGACTGGCTCCTGGACTTTATGACTGGCAGGCCCCAGACTGTCAGGATTGGCAACAGGACCTCAGCCAGCATTGTTACAAACACTGACACCCCACAGGGATGTGTCCTCAGTCCCATCCTCTACACCCTGTTTAACCACGACTGTTGTCGCCTCCCACAAAGACAACATCATCCTAAAGTTTGCGGACGACACCACAGTGATAGGTCGCATCACTGGTGGGGACGAAGCAGCCTACAGGAGGGAGGTGGCTGGTCTGGTGTCATGGTGCAAGGACAATAATCTCAGCCTCAACACGGACAAGACAAAGGAGATGATAGTGGACATGAGGAAGAAGAGGAGAACTCATCAGCCACTGTTCATCTGGGGGCTTGAAGTGGAGAGGGTGAGCAGCTTCAAATACCTTCTTTCCCTCTGCCATCAGACTCCTAAACAGCTGACTCAGGATCTACCTCATGTAATTCCATCTGTACTGTTTACACACTCAGTTTGCACATGCATAATTGTACACTCACTGCTGAGTATTCACACTCCATGGCTCCCACGTAGCATTCATTCTCTCTGCATTATACTGTATTGTGTTCTTGTTGTATTGTTATTTGCTTCCTTCACTTGCTGCTTTAAAGTGCCTTAGATTTGTGATTTTACTGCCTTTTTAGATTTGTATTATTACTCATCTACTTTATGTTTCACTTGTATTATTTGGCATTCATGTGGACGGCAAAGTAAGAATTTCATTGTACAAGGAAACATGTTTCCCAGCTGTGCATATGACAAATAAACACTTTGACCTTTGACACTGACATGTGTTTATGTGGTAGACCAGATGTTGTTGTTGTCCACATCTGTGGACCAATGTGTGGTATATGGGGGTTTGACCTGTTATAACACTGTGATCATCGTGACTCTAGTTTGTAATCAGAGGATCTGGTGTCATTCATCACAGTTAGTGGTGAGAAATTCACCTTTTAACTGAAATAATGGGAATTAATTATTGTTTTTCTTTTGGTTTGTGAAATTTGCACTAACAAACTGATTTGATGTGGTTTGTGTTTGTTTGTTGAGGATCTGTTCTGCCCTCATTATAAGGCCTGTAACATCATGTGTGTGTCAGTTTTTAATAGTGTTCTAGTTTGTTCCTCACTGGTTTTAGCTTCTGCTTCCTTTGCTAAAATTCAGCTTCACTACAATTTTCTTTTTAAAGATAAAGAATCACATGGGTGACAACATGCAAAGCTGACAATGAGAGGATGTAAGCAGACACAGTTAATACATTTGATAAAGGGAGTGTTAGATTTACAGTATGGGTGTAAATGATCAAGTATTGACAATAGTTAAATGAATAAGTTAGATAATCCCACTCGACTTCTTCATAAAACATGTGTGGATGCCAGCATAGCAGATGCTGGTATGTCATTATGTTTAAGGTCACTTCACTTTGAATTTAATGTATGTTCAAAGATTTAAAGGATCACTTCACACTAAGATTGATGTTTTGATTTTTTTTAACACCCACAATGTGTAACTCATGAATGTATGGTCTCAGGACCTGTAATTATTTTGTGCACTACTTATCAGCTAACTTTAGGTCGTGAGCAAGCTTATCAGTTCAGCTTGCATAGTCTGCAGAAGTTACTTCCAGCACTCATAAATGTGTCTTGTGTGAGAAGGAAAAGGGAGTGCGGCACCCAGGCACCTGGCGGCCCCACTCAGTATCAAGGTCTTGCTGTCCTTTTGCTGTAGCAAGGCAGCTGGGGAAGTCGTTATAATGTAAGATAACAGTATGAGTTTCAATGGATGTGTATTGTACTACTTGGGTATAAAGGGACTGCCCCTTTTGCCAGTGACTCAGAGAACTCAGAGAACTCTGTGCATTTCTGCCAAGTTGTGTATGATTTCTCTCCATGCATGAAATAAAGAATCATTTAAAGCTACTCTTCAGTCTCCAGACATCTTCTTTGGGTCCTG
>NW_018128336.1:24986-27932 GCF_001952655.1 Monopterus albus
GAGAAAACCATTCATGGACTTTTGGAAGCTGGAGTTTTAACTCCCACTCATTCCTGGAACACGCCTATAAATCCAGTCCCAAAGCCAGGAAAACCCAATTACAGGATGGTTCATGATCTCAGAGCTGTAAATAAACTTGTGGTTCCAACGAATTATGCCACGCCAAATCCATACACCATGTTGAATGCAATAAGCTCTGAACACAAGTTTTTCACATGCATTGACCTTGCAAATGCCTTCTCTGTGCCCCTTCACAATGACTCACAGAACATTTTTGCTTTTACGTATAAAGGACAACAGTTTACATACAGACGGTTACCTATGGGCTTTATCGACAGTCCATCCATCTTTAATCACATTCTGCAGCAAAACTTGAAAAATCTTGTTCTCCCAGCTGGAGTTTGTCTCCTTCAGTATGTTGATGACTGCTCCTGACTCAGAAAGCATAATGAGTGCTACAGACACATTGTTGACACATTTGGCAGAAAGAGGCTTTAAAATCTCCAAGGACAAACTGCAGATAGGAAGGCCTAGAGTTGCTTTTTTAGGCCGTGTGGTGTCAGCATCAGGCCTACACATAGCTGAGACACAGAAGACAGACATCCTCTGTCATTCTAAGCCCACCACAGTCAGAGCAATGATGAAATTGTTGGGACTGATTAATTTCAGTAAGAATTTTGTACCTGACTTTGCCAACTTGGTGGCACCTCTCTGTGCCATGGTGACAGAAGCATGGTTCACAGAACATTTTTGCTTTCACGTATAAAGCAATATATGGTTCTGCTCTGGTATGACCCACACAGGCAGAAAAGGCTTTGGTGGACATCAAACAAGCTTTGTCACACGCATGTAGTTTACATGCACCTGACTACTCTCAAGCTTTCCACTTGGATGTTGATGAAAATGACAGCATCGTAAATGCAGTCCTATTTCAGAGAGGAGATGACAGTAGGAGTCACAATCGAAAGGTGTTGATGTACTATAGCTCTAAGCTAGATAATGTTGAAAGAGGACATCCAACTTGTGTGAGACATGTTGCTGCAATTGGTCAAGCAATACTGAAAGCAGCACACATCACAATGGGTTATCAGACTGTTGTACATACTACGCACGGGGTAAAAGCATTTTTGGACTCTAAAGTGTCGTGGCTAGAGTGTGATACCGACTAAATTAATTCAGACAAACCATCCCAATTTAAAGGATCATTTAATATTACAATTATTCTAGATAAAGAAGTATTTAAACACATAATCTTGTAGTTAGGGAAACAGATAACAGAGATCAGAGAACAGAGACTCTCCTCTTGCAATGGAATAGATAAAGCATAAGAAGATTGTCAGAGCACCAGTCAGTCAGGTCATTTGTTGTCAGTCCCGAGTCAGTCAGCATCTCCCCCCAGCCGGCTGGCTCCCCAAAAGTACGTGGTTTACTGTTCAACGTAGCATGGTCATCCTCTCTCTCTCCTTCTGCTCTAACCCCACTTTTATCTGCTCATACTCACACAGCTCTGCACGGCCGGAGCCATGAAGACGCGGTCCCATGCCAACTACCCTCACACACCTTCTTCTGAGCATTGTCTAAGCCGTCCAGTACATGGACCTTCTAGGTCACATTGACCTAGTGCACATTTCCCTTTTCTAAACCTGAACAAGGCACACGAACAGTTCACATCAGGCTACAGCTGCAGTATCCGTATATCCATTCCCTATCAGAGGAGGAAGTCACTCAGGATGTTGATCCATAAGTTAATCAAGGGGGACACAGCCCAAGATATTCTTGCCTGCGCCAGGAACAGATCAAGCTTCCGTACACACTTAGCTCACCCTTACATAACTATTACAAATAATATCTATATGAAGTACATACTGTTCCATTACATATTACCTCTGGAATCTGGTTTATTGCTAACCACCACAGTCCCCCCTTCCATAGTTTTTAAACTATGGGACTTCAGAGCTCAAAATAGGGAAAATCAAAATATGACCATGTTGGCCTGAGACTTTAACGCCTCTAAACTCTAACAGTTGTAGTTAAACACTGACCTCTTCCTACAGCTAAAATTAAATCTAAAATAATTTCCTTATTACAGAAGTAACAACTCAATAAACCTTTAACCTTAACAGAGTATTTCTCACATACTCTAATGAAACCCAACTTAAACAACTCAGTCAGTCAAATCTCTAACGTCTCACACCTTTGCAAAGTTAATAGTGATTACCTATGGTGAACAAATCAACTGTATAAAATGACACATACCTTCCCATTCATAACAGTCAGACAAATGAACAAACATGAACATAACAGTAAACAGAAATAAACAAAAATAATCAACCAGCATGAGGTAACTGTTCCCCTTGTAAGACACAAGTTCATTACAGAAACATTCATAAACACATATATCTGAATACATCACTTCCTAATCAAATACTAATACTTCCTAATACTAATCAATGAACACTACAAATCACTAACTAAACCTTATCTTCCTATCCTAATCCAAAAGGAAAATAGAGATCAACTTTTATTTTTAAAGACAAACTTTTGATCTATCAGAACACTTCTACACTAAACCATTTCCCTACTCTCTAAAAACATGCTCGTACGCACTATAAGTACTGTATTAGCATGACCAAACTCTCTACTTTGTAATTTCTAAGCTAATTTTCTATTAATATTTTCTAATTGAACGTATAACACACTGAGAATAAACAGTCATAGAGAAGAAAGAATAAGATCCTCTTTCCCCTACATAACACCACAGTTTCAATTACACACACGTCTGTACTGTTAAACGTACAGCTTCCATTCTGCTACAATTTTGTTCGCTCCAAATCCAGACAAAAACCCTGACGGGCAAAATTTCTGGATGACCCCCATCCTTTCCTTTTGAGACGTAAAAACCCCAATGATCATGAATGCTGGGGAAAACCATCTTCTTTTTTGGGC
>NW_018128336.1:29784-31554 GCF_001952655.1 Monopterus albus
TTCAAGGTAGCAGAAAGCACCACACACTGTGTTAAACTGTGGTTCACTGATAACAAGTTAAGTAACTGGATCCATAAAACACACTGCGCACCAGCAGAGGATCCCACTGTTTGCACAGTAAGTCAGATCATGGCTGAATTGGCATCTACATTGCTTGAGCCACAGTCAAAGGAGGACTAAATTTAGTGTGACAGTTTTTAGGGAACAGACATTGCTAGGGACAGCAGACAAGATGCCCATTTCAAATTTTTTAAATGGTCGCCCTGGCATTGTTCTCTGTGTTTCTGGCCTCATTGCTATAGTTATTGTGGTACCCCTCTTGTGGTGGGAATGCAAATCCCACACACACTGTGATAAAAGAGCAATTAAACAGGTTCCACCCGCATTGGTTTTTGATCAAGGTGTAACTTCCACTCTGGAAAATGATGCATGTGACATTTTTTATTCTTCTGGGTGGCCCCTAACCAAACTGAGACAGTCTGAAAAATACATCTGTATATTGTCTTACGTTAAGAGTAACATACGGTCAATGTTTCTGTCTAATCCTTGTGACTGGGGGGATGTGGGTTGGAACACTGGTCCCACATCCTTGGGTTACTGACCACTTGAGGCTCAGCAACACAAAAGCAAGGGAAAGACTCTGTTGGATTGGCTCTCTATAGTTAGAGGTGTGGCCCCAGGAGATTGTGCCGCTGCTAAATGTATTCCTTTGTTCATAACACTTCAAGATCCCGGTCCAGCTGACAGTGGTCACATGTTTGTGCTGGGGGCTCATGTTTCGGGTGTTGATCCATCAAGGGAATTCAGAATAATTGTAAGAACAAATTCGACCTATAATCATAATCCATATGATGTATACACTCGTCATGGCTCTCTGAAATCTGATTCACGTCACACTCCTCCTCCAACCAATCTGCACAGAAAACTGGAGATAGAAACAGGGTTTACTCAGAAGAATTTTTGGCTTGACTGGGTTCACAATGCAGCAGAGGAGGCGTCAGTTAACACTTCCTGTGTTGTATGTGCTGGACCTCGTCCTGCCTGCTCTGTTAACCGTTTCTTCTCTACTTTTCGATCCAAAACACACACACTGCATGCTTGAGCTGCACATGACTGAAAATCCACAAACACCTGCATGCAGAGAATTGGAACATTATTACCCATTGGCACCTAAAGACGCCGTTCCTCCTATTTTTACTGCAGTCAAAAACAACTACACTCGTGTAACTAAGGCTAATGTTACTGGAACTAATGTAGGTACCATCTCTCCTGATTGGTGTGACACCACACATAATCTTACCACATGAGCTAATGCTACACGTCTGACCTATGCCAGGTCTGATGTGTTTTGGTACTGTGGTGGTAATAGATTACTTAATACTCTTCCTCCTGATTGGTCTGGTACCTGCACTATGATTTCACTTATAGTTCCAGTTACTATAGTTGAAGCAGCATTCTCTGACACAGGCTCTGGTCATCCTTTTAAGGGACACCGGTTAAAGCGGGACACCCTGTTTGATCCAGCCAGATTCTCACCCACGTACATTGATGCAATTGATGTTCCCCGCGGCGTCCCAAATGAGTACAAGTTAGTAGATCAAGTGGCAGCAGGCTTCGAGTCTGCTCTTTTCTGGTGGGTGACCATAAACAAAAATGTTGATCGAATAAACTATGTTCATTTCAATGTTCAGCGTCTCACTAATTTCACTAGAGATTTGGCTTTTGGCTTTCAGGAACAATTGGCAGCTACATCTATCATGTCATATCAGA
>NW_018128336.1:37170-66580 GCF_001952655.1 Monopterus albus
CTGATTTGATGTGGTTTGTGTTTGTTTGTTGAGGATCTGTTCTGCCCTCATTATAAGGCCTGTAACATCATGTGTCTGACAGTTTTTAATAGTGTTCTGATTTGTTCCTCACTGGTTTTAGCTTCTGCTTCCTTTGCTAAAGTTCAGTTTCACTACACTTTTCTTTTTAAAGATTAAAAATCACGTGAGTGACGACAACAACGAGAGGATGTAAGCAGCCACAGTTAATACATTTGATAAAGGGTGTGTTAGATTTTTACAGTATAGGTGTAAATGATCAAGTATTGGGTTACATAAGTTAAATAAACTGACTTGACTTGTTTAGAAAACACTGACAAACATGGAGTCTACAACTTCCTGACAAATGCCACCAGATGAAGACCATGTGATACTGTGGAAAGTTCCAGAACAGTTGAATTGACTTTGTGGTGGGACTGTTTTTACTAAAGTTCCCTGATTCGACCGGCGGATGTCGACAAACAGCAGCAGTGGCTGAAACCCCGTCATTAAGCATTAAATGCCAAAAGCAGCAGCGTCATTTGTGCAGAGACCGACAGAGTGAAGTTCTTCTGCTGCATCATCAGTGAATGTGGCTTCAAACCCTCTTCGTGTTTGTGGAGTCCCGCTGATGGGGACTTGTTGACGAGATGCTGAAGCAGCGGTTGGAGGTGAAGCTGTCTGGTGGATGCTGAGCAGCAGCTGTCTCATCATCTCGTCCATCCTCCCACTGCAAATGAGTCAACATGGCCGCGGAGCAGCTCGTCCTGCATCACCACTGAGTCACGGAATAAAGCAGTGCACAGGTAAATAAAACGTGCACGGGGGGTGCTCGGCCTGCACGCTTTGTCTTAATGTTTAAGTCGGCTGTTTTCTTCCCAGCTCCCAGACTAAATGGCGTTCATGTCCCGGTTCTCCCGGTCCCGGAGCAGCTCCAGGTCTCCGAGCCGCAAAGACTCCGAGCGCGTCTCCACAAACCTGAGCGTCTCCGAGCTGGAGAGGCTCCTTTACACCGGGAAAACAGCCTGTAACCACGCAGACGAGGTGTGGCCCCGGCTCTACATCGGAGATCAGTGAGTTGATCTTCACCCCTTTACAATAACGGTCTGTGCTTCATTAGTACTGATTAACGCATGACTCGTGATCCTTTAGAATCAGAATCAGGTTTATCGGCCAGATGTGTTGGACACACGAGGCATCTGACTCTGGTACAGCGGCTCTCAGTGTAAACATTAATGGGCTGTGTTCAGCTGAAGTGTATTGCATAAGATGTTGTTTTGCCATTTGACTTGAGGGAAGCAGTATTTTTATGCTGGCAGGACACTACTCTGTTTACTTGTTGGTTGAAGCCAAAGAGACTTTTTGGCTGGTGTTCACATCCAGTGAAGCAGCAACTGAACTGGACTCACCCAGAAAAAGGTTTTGAGGAAATATCCGTTGGCCAGGTGTTGCACATATAAAACCCAATAACAGTGCATGTTAGACTAAACTGTAACTGGCATTCACATCAAATTAAGATTGTCAAAAATTTTGATCATGCTTTATTTTCAGAATCCATATCTATATGGTACGTATGGGTTAAATGGGATAAACCAGCCAGTATGGTTTATACACACACATACTTTATGGGTTAAATGGGATAAACCAGCCAGACTTACCCAAGAAGACTGAAGCTGTAGCTGCTGCTTTGTGATACACTTGCAAACATTTCTAAAAACATGGATTCACTTTGCTTTGTGGGTTACTGAGTGGACACTGATGGACAGACGTCAGGGTTGTTGTATGATGCCACAGGAAGCGAGGGCCCACTGCAGAAAGGCAGGCACATGAGTATAGTCAGTTCCAAGACAGGCCACAAGTTGATCAAATGTAAACATGTTGTTTCATGACCCAGTTGCCTTTTTATGTTTACAAGCTATTTGAATATTACCTCAACAAATGTGTCACGCTGACACTGGGAGAAGTGACAACTGATGATGAGCTGTAACAACCTCCTCTCTCTGCAGAGACATCGCATCAGATCGCCGTGAACTGGCCAAACTTGGCATCACACACATCCTCAACTGTGCGCAGAGTAAGTGGCGCGGCGGAGCCGAGTATTACGCCGGGATGAACATCACCTATCATGGCATCGAGGCTCACGACTCCCCTTCCTTTGACATGAGTGTCAACTTCTACCCCGCTGCTGAGTTCATCCACAAAGCCCTGACAGGTGGAGGTCAGTCTGCAGATGAACACGTCCTCTGTATCCTTTGAACAACATGGAATTGTGCTGATAACCACATAGTGACCTGGATATAGACAGGATTTTAAAAATACCCAGGTTTATAGTTGGTTTAATTTTTTGCAAGAGTTTCAGACTGTGACACAGTGCAACAGCTGTTTTACGACTTGTGTCTCCAATAAATAAAGTTTATCCGATCACCACAGCTTGTGTCTCCAAACCTCTCATAAATAAAGTTTATCCGATCACCACAGTATTATACATGTTCATCCCTGAATTTTAATCATTCTTGCATTTTGAAATATAATAAGGTCACTGCCAAACTGTGCTTTAAACACCAAGCAAAGAGTCTACAGCAAACATTTCCTCAACATTATACAGCAAGTGCCAGGAAATACATAAATAAATCAATGGTATAAAATAACATTTACCAAATAGGAATAAAATCATTTCCACATTTTCAGGATTTATTTAGTTCTCCATTCATTAATTTATCACTTTTAGATGTACGTAAAATGGAGCTTCAAGGTTACTTTTGTCTTCCAAGTTAGCGCTGACTCGGGAAGTGCTGCATGAAAAACTAACGTCAAAATAAAACATATTAAATAAAAAGCAAATGTGCAAACAGACTGAGATAAAACAACCAAGAAAATTACTCTGTTAAAAGCTAAAGTTTCCAAAGCATGCATTTGAGAGCAGACACATCAACAGAGGTGCACATACAGTCCACATCTGGAACGGGCAGAGTTAAGCCGGTGTTTTGTGTCTGCAGGGAAGGTGCTGGTTCACTGCACCGTGGGCGTGAGCCGCTCCGCCACACTGGTGCTCGCCTACCTGATGATCAGACAAAACCTGACACTGGTGGAGGCCATCAAAACAGTGAAAGACCACCGAGGCGTCATCCCCAACCGAGGCTTCCTCCGCCAGCTCAACGGTCTGGACGGCATCTTGAGAGAGAGCCGTATGTCGCCACAGAGTTGAAAACACAGGTTACACCGAGGCAGTAATGGGACCGAGTCAGGGGCAACCTGCGGGTCTCTGGTACTGTGGCTCTGAAAGGCAGATAGGAGGATTTGACTGATATCAGTATCTTCCAACTCAGTTCATTCATTTTCATTCTATCTGTTTAGTCCTGTAGCGTCTGAAACACAAGCGCCAGATGGTAAAGCTCTCCACTAAAACCCATACTCTTCAAAATACGGAGGGTGGCCAACACACACAGAATATTCAGTGTCAGAAATCACCTTTAGCCCGATGAAGAATTAATTTCAGTCCAGTCTAGTCAGTATTATTGACCACAAATTTGCCTTAAAGGATGTAACCTATCTCTGTCCATAAAGTACGGACACACCAGCATTTAAAGCAGCAGCATTTCAGGGCAAAATGAATTCTTTTTAACAGTAACTGGGCACCTTGGCCCAAGCCGTGTCGACACAGCTCTCCACCGGAGGCTGTCGTAGCTCATTCGTTGTGTCTGTCACCATCCTGCTCCGTAAGAGTTTAAACTGCTCCACAAAAGAGACATTTTTGCATTGTGGGCAGTTATAAGACAGGAATCAGCAGGCCTCTCGAATAAACCACGTGAACTTATTAGTGAACAGGCTAATGAGCTGGTACCGACAGTTCGCTACGTGATGAAATGCTGTAAACTAAGAACGTAATGCCAGTGGGGGGTCAATGGCAAAGTAAATACAAATAGAAAGAACCTAGGAGAACTACTGTGACTGACTAACATGTTCGCCCGACTCCTTTACATTAGTGTTATTAAGTGCCCTGAACAGCTCACACTGTAGTTTCAGCCCAGGTCTAAACCAGCAAAGCTATGTAGCCTGATAGTATTATGTCACAACCTGTACTCGGTTATTATTCATGGCCATTTTGTGAATAGCAACCTACAGTATACTGAATTATATGATTTTTATTTTCAGCTGGGTGTTCAGTAAGTTCAATGTATTATTCCAGTCTAGTGTTTTTCAAATGACTACAGTCCTTCTTGACATTTTTATCTGATATCTGTGTGATGATCTGAAATTCATCCAGTAGACTATGCCCACTCGAACAGGATGAGCATTACAGAGGGAGGTGGGGAACAAAGTCATCATTGTGCTCTTCTGTAATTTAACTCATCATCCTGGGTGGCACTTCAGCCGTGTTGAAATTATAGGAGATGTTCTGTAGCAGATGAGGATTTCCAGCTGGATGTAGACACAAGTCTCCCCGGGGGGCACCGCAGTCCTGTAGGGAGGTAACGATACTGTGTGAGGACGTCAAATACTCCTCAGAGTCATAGCTTACAACTTAACATGCAGAAATGAAACATGTATTTATAAATTCACTGTGACGTCAGGGTATGTTATTACCGCCGTCAAGAATAAATGTCCATAAATCTGCATAGACGTCAAAGAGAAAAGACGGAACATGCCTGAGAATTGTCATGTCTGCATCCATGGGTAAACTGTAAACAGAAGCTGCTAATAGCTAATTCAGCATACTTTTAACAGTGCCAGTATGCAAACACATGCAGGTTAAAAACGAGCTCCAAACAGAATAGTTCCTACCTGTAGCTGACATTACTACAACACATTTAATTAGATTTTCTGGGGTTTTGTTCGCCTGATGGTTTAAATTTTTTTTTTGTCTTGCTTTTCTCAGTAAGCCAGTCTGCTTTTATTTACCAAATTATCAAAAACATGTCCATAGGCTGCTCCATTTTACTCCAAAACACAGAGATCCATTTTAAAATACAAGGATCTGGCCCCAGACCAGATTTTAGTTACAGAAGGAGCAGCATTGTCTAACAAAAACAGTAACTGCAGGTGTAACTATTTCTGGGGGTGGTGATAATGTCCCCCACCTCCCCCTGGAGAAAGAATAAATCTGGTTTGATTGGAGCTTTAGGCTCAACATTTTACTACAAGGCTATTAAACAACTTCCAGTCTGGTGTATCACATCAACTTTACAGTGACTGTTTGCTCTCCAAAGTAGTACTCTAAGTGACAGTATAACAGCCAGAACAAGAAGTATTTAGAGTAGGTGTGCAGTGGGAGACAGTACCACTAATGTGCCATTGCAAAAAAAACTGCCAACTGCCTGGGTGACAGGAGTGTGCACAGTGTTCACTGCTCTAGTGTGAATTCTGCTCTTTTGTCATGCTGTTAAGTGAGGCTAGTGAAAAACAATGCTGAAGTTTAAAGCAGCTTCTCAAACACCCTTGTGTATTATCAGTGGTTATCTGAAACTTGCGTTTTGTGACTCGTGGTCTTTGTGCCATTTTAACACCGTCGTGATGAAGTTCATGTGAGGGGAGAGAAGTTGACATTTCTCAGATTCAGAAACATACATACATAGCAGTTTTTATGGATTTTTACAGTCCATGGAATTTAGTTCGACATTTTTGGAAATATATTTATTTCCTCTCATGGAGTGAGATGAAAAGATCTAATCTCATCAGATCTGATGCCAGGAGGCAATTAGCTTAGCTTAGCGTAATGACTGGAAGCAAGTGGAAACAGCTAGCATGGCTCTGCATGAAGTTCTAAAGTACAACTACTAATGGCCCCAAAATGCAATAGTTAACATACTGTTTAATCCACACACAAACAAGAAATTTAAAAGGTTTTACTGGAAATTGTGCACATTCAGTATGTTTACGATTAGGGCATATTTAATAGGCCCCAGACATCCAAAATCATTTTTAAAACATATCTTTGATGTGTTCTAGCAGATGATGATGGTGTTTTCTTTTTGCAGCTAACTAGCTTCTTAGTGCTAACTCCATAAGTTGGCTGAAGATTTGTCTTCAACAGTCTTTTTTGTTTTCAACTGACTAGTTATAAAACAGAATCTCTTAAAAAGGACCTTAAATATGCATCCAATGGCTACAAACATGTCATTATGAAGTTAAAGATGCCCAAGCGATTCTCACTAGTTTGCTAACAAACACTTTTAATAGCAACTATACAGGAGTAATGTGAACAAAGTGTGGTAACGCAATATGTTGGGAACATGACGTAATGCTCGTTGGCTGTGAAATCTCTGCTACTTCTTAGACTTCAACTACAAATACACCAGCTGTGCCATGCTAACTGTTTAGCCCTGCTTCCAGTCTTTATGCTAAGCTAAGCTAACTGTTTCTCATCTCACTCACAGGGAACATTTCCCAGAATGTCAGACTATTCATTTCTTTAGTGTATTTCCCACTGTGGCTGTGGAAAGCGAGGCTAAGCAGCAACGACTATCGTGACCTTAAGGGACAATGTTTTGGTATGTGATAACTACATACCTACAGTATTTGCATCACACAGCTGGCTCCAGGGGACCAATGGCTGCCCGCATCAAACCCTGTATCACTAGAAGAGACATTTTAATGAGATCCTGGATATTTCAAATTGCCACCTACTGTCTAATATTTGCAGTGATTGGTGAAACAGTGGAGTTTCTCTCAAAGTCCAGAATCAACCAGTCAAAAACCCTCTTGTTACATTTTGTATCAGGAAACAGACTTCCTTTACCGCTCTGTTGTACTGAACCGTGGTATCCTGTTGCCAGCAGAACCTGCCTTTCTTATCAAGCTTTCCTCTGCCCACTCAGTTAAAACAGGATGGAACACTTGTAAAAATAAAATCATTTCTGACCTCACCGACCAATTTAATCTTCACCTTTACTGTATTGGATCTGAATGTTTTGTATTTGTGCTTTTACTGTGCTGTGATGGTCTCACTTCCTGTTTGTATTCTCGTGATATCTTTGTTTCTTACGAAGACCTTTCTATAGGAAAACTTGAATTATTTTGAATTTATTTTTGTATCACTCTCTTTGAAGGGGAAACTGGCAAAGGAGATGTTGATGCCTTTACCCTGTGGATTTAAAGTTGGTTTTTAGACTTCTGTTTCTGTGTTTTTATTGTCAACACTGAGCATTGATAGCTTTGTTTTGATAACTTCTGTACTTAATCAGAAATAAAAAACACTTCTATCACAGCTGTTACACTGTGTTTTGTAGCAGTAGTGAACAGGCTGCTCAGACAGTGACATTTGTATTTTTATTAGTGTTTAATTACCTCATTTTTATGCTTATATTAAACTCTAAAATGAGTGTTGTTGGAAACAGACTCAATGGCCTCAACTAAAGGCTGTTCTGGAGCTTTCAACCTTGTCACACAACCTTCATAATGCCTATATTAAATTCTAAAATGAGTATTGTTGGAAACAGACTGAATGGCCTCAACTAAAGGCTGTTCTGGTGCTTTCAACCTTGTCACACAACCTTCATCAGCGTTTTTGTATTTTTTTTTAATTGTCATAGAATGGTAGATATTTACACATCCATAAAGTTTCTCATGTTGACAGCTTAGAAGGTGAGTTTCAAAGTCTTTGGAAACAGCATCTGACAAAACAATCTTACCTAAAGCTTTTGAATATACATCACATTGCTTCTACCAGCACAATTTGACAGTTACTGCTTTCGCTGTCATTTTGTTTTCTTACAGTGTGATTTGTTTATATTTGTGTAATGTTTTATTCTATGTAAACAAACGCATGTCCTCACAACATGTATAACAGAAGGACACGTGTTTATATGACAGTAACTAGCCGAGTCGATGCCTACTGTATAATGACCTCTAGTGGTGAAACGTGTCAACTGCAAAACCATGTAGTGAGAGCACCTGATAAATGTTCACCGTGCTGATCGTATGGATCAAACTCTACTTTGTTTAGACAGACAGAGACAGAATGTGAAGACATACACAAACCCTGGTTTCCAGGTTGCTTTATTTACATGTTAATCAGATTTTGTTAACAAATGTGGTCTTTAAACGGCAGAAGGTACAAAATACTACACAATGAGTAAACACAGTAGACAAACATTATTGGAGGAGAACATGAGTTCATCTGGTGTTTTTCTACTGCAGATACGCACCATTTTAAAGATTATCTGGGTGATGAAGGGTCCTCTGACTGAAGTGAAGGAGTCACACTATTTCAGTTCACCACAGTCGGCAATGACGACCTTGGCTTTCGGAGAGCCACTCTTTGTGCCTTGCTTCTCCATTGCCTTGACAACATCAATGCCCTCCACAACATTGCCAAACACTACGTGCTTCCCGTTCAGCCTGCAGAGCAGAGGAGCTGTTTAGTATGTGCAACCATCATCTGAGACCTGCTGAAACGGTTCATCTGAACCTGAATGCAGCAGCGCACAGGTCACGGCGGAGCTCACCAGTCGGTTGACGCTGTGCAGATGAAGAACTGGGACCCGTTGGTGTTGGGCCCAGCATTAGCCATGGACAGCGTCCCCATGCCCATGTGCTTCAGCTGGAAGTTCTCATCGTCAAACTTCTCTCCGTAGATGGACTTGCCTCCAGTTCCATTGTGGTTGGTGAAATCCCCCCCCTGAAAACAACAGTCCAGATGACTGTGCATGAGGCAGCAGCAGCAACATAAACCTGTTAGCTCGGGTTCGATCTCAGCATGTGAAAACAAACAGGACCAACTTCTTGCCTTAACCTTACCTGGCACATGAACTTAGGGATGACCCGGTGAAACGTGGAGCCCTTGTAGCCAAAACCTCTCTCTCCGGTGCACAAAGCACGGAAGTTTTCTGTAATATATGGACAGTGACTCCCTCAAATATACGTATAGCAACAACACAGAAAAATCCATTACAGGTTTGTACCACTAATAAGAATTATTTCTTTTGAGCAGAAGTGTCAAGCTGCCTCAGGCTGCTGAACTCTTAGATATTTTATCAATACATTTCCTTCATCTCTGCTGAAGACAGTCAGATTCCTGGATAACTGAGATGCTGCCTTTTATTGAAGCAGCCAGCACAGAGGGAAACCTGCCCAGATGTTCCAGCTCACAGAGTTACAGATTTCACAAGTAAACAACTGTCAACATCTGTCTGCATGGTTGCATCACTTTTTCTAAACCTTCACACTTAAGTTGAGAAACACAACAGCTGCATTCTTTAAAATGAGAAACAGCAGAGGAGATATCTGCACCTCTAACATCTGGCTGCTGCTCTGAGACTCTTGTTTAGTGGCCAGACATTCACAGATTGTGGTCTCCTTTCTTCTAACATCAGCCCCAACAAACTCTTCCTCTGTGTCACAAATCCTCTTTCGTCCTGAGAGCCGTTTTCAGTGAATGTTGATGCCAGAGTGTTTTTATCTGTAGACAGTTGTGTGTCTGAAAGTGAAATCAGCTTTTCCATTGTAAAGAAAATCAACTGCACTCTAGAACTGAGTCAGAAGGTCACTGAGATCGTCTTTGGTTAAGTCTCAGATCATAAAGGTCAAAGGTCGTAAAACAGTGATCACTGCAACTTATCCAATATTTGATTACGAAAATAGCTTACCCAGGATTTTTAGCAATAACTTCTAAACCTACAGGGTGCCCAAATCTGAACTCTTAAGTGTCTTTTAATTGCACTTAAACAGAAACAGCAAACTACTACGAGCCAAGTAAAAATAAACTCAAAGCCCAAAGACCTTCAAAGCAATAATGCAAAATAAAAACGACAATGCAAGAAAAATCTGTTGTTCTCAGCTGAATGTGTGATTTAAAAGAACTCAGGCAACCCGATTTCCTTGGAAGCAAACAGGCCAGTGAGTGTAAATGAGGCCATATGACTAACAGTGGCTATGTGGGACAGTCGCAGTCAGCAGTGCATCATGCAGGTTTTCCTGGTGGCAGCTGTATACGTTGGTCAGACTGTTCCTCTCAGGTGTCGCAAGCTAGAAACAACCAATAGCAGGAGATTTCAGTCAGACAAGAGTTCTTCTCCTGAATCCTGACTCCTGGCCGTGGCAGCAGTTAGTAGCATGCCGCTATATCACTGTTCACACTCACTTTCAGCTCTGGGACTGGCTTTTTTGATCAAAGTGTCACCCACAGCCTCGACCCATATTTAGAATAAATGTTCAGCTGAGGATTAATGGGGACGCATAGTTTCCCCAACCAAACATGAATCCATATTGGGTGAGTGGAAAAAGTCTGAGCAGCATCCCTGCAGCTGAACTCCTGTCTTTCATTTCTAGCAGACCTACCTGCAGTCTTTGGGACCACATCAGCCCGGAGCTGCAAAATAATGCACAGAAAGGTGAGATGCACTACAGGCTGTAACAAACTAACTGCAGCAGCAACAAAGGCCAACTTACAGTAAATGTCTGAACTGTACTGTACAGTATATGCTCTGCTATTACAGGAGATGACATCATCGTACTCTTATACAGTCCTTCCGCTTAACACTGAGCCAGAACTGCACTAGTCTGATTTATACACTTGTCGTTACTGATGTGTTTGCTTTGCCTCTTATTAGTCCTGGGAATCAGCAGCGATCCGTCGTTTCTCACTTTAAATGAACAGGAAATAGTGAATACTGTCCATAATCATTTCGACAAAGCCAAACATGACACATTAAAACGTCTTGTTTCGTTCAAAACATAAGCAGCCTATTTTAATTCGTCGTATTTAACAAGGAAGATAGGAGCAACCCTGGCATCTGAGAATAGACAAGACCCAGGTGACCAGAGAAGCTGCATCTCCATGTGTACAGTTATACCTGCAGTCCTGTCTATCAAGCTGCGCTGCTGCTGCTGCTGCTGCTGGGCGTTTCCATGAGAGCAGGGCCACTCTGGAGGATTTTTATGATTCATTTGCTCATCTCTTTTCATCTAATTTGGCATTTTATATCAAGACAAAACGAAGCCTGGCATATTTAAACAAAGCTGATAAAATGGAAGCCTGAAAGCTGCACTGGAGAAGGTGACGCACTGCAACATCCGAACTACGGCCCTTTTAAAGATCCGACAAATGCGAGCATAAGAACATTTAAAGCTTAAATTAACTTCATTTTAAATAAACTGAAGGCACAAACGAGGTTTATCTTACCTCCATTATAATCCTGCCAGCCTTGGCGCCATCAATAGTAATGTCAAAGAACACTCTGGGGTTCCCCATGTTTTTAAACTGGCTGCGATGCGATGTTATGATGAAAAATCGCACTTGAATGAATTCCTGACAACGCGTCACATCCACTGGAGCTATTTACGTCCCTTTATATATGACTCTGTGCGCCACTGACGTAACAGCTGCCGACAGCCAATCAGAGGCCAGATCTTCTAAGTGACTCAAGAATAGACAAAAGAGAATGAGAATGGGCGGGGATAAATGTGATTAGCAATCAGCTGGTTGGATGTCTCCACGGCAACCCGATGGGGCGGAGCAAACAGGTTTCAATGGTTTAAATCGGCAACATGGAAGCATCCGTGTGTGAAGGTGTAAGAATCTAACTCACCCAAAATAACGGGCGAGGCTCAGTTGGTTTCTAGTAGAGAAAACAGAGCGAATGTTTAAAATACGAGCTTCTTCCACCAAACATGTGAAACTGAGTTTTACACGTCGTTTACTCTCATGCCGATTCCCATCATAACCGGCTATCCGACATCACGGAAGTGGTGCTGAGAGCGGAAGGTGTCTGCGTTTAGCCCCTTTGTAGGATGTATAACATTACCACCAGTTTGGAGTAAAGGTAGAAAATGTTGTTTAATGAATCAATAAAATAATAAGATAATGACCCCCCCACCAATAGTACTTTACATCACAGCCTTAAACTGTTTTTGTCAAATTAAGTGATTTTTAATTTTGATTCTTTCAGGAAATGGACAAAATAAGTGTAGTTATTATACAATGATGATAATGGTTAAAAAATAAATAGAAAATAATGGCAATTACAATGAGTTACAAAATGTGTGGAATACTTTACATATTTATAAAAATGTTTCTAGCAAATTTGCAATTAAATAAGTCAATTTTCTCAAAATGTAACATTGTGTTGCTCAAATTGACAAAGCAATTGTTTGTCTGCCTTTTCGAGGCGACTTTGGACCATAAAGGATTCAGTCGGAGAATCATTCATAGAAAAATGTCAGATTTAAAAAGTTGTATTCAGAATAATTTCAGCCTCCACATTTTTAACTGCACTACTCAACATCAGCCGTTTCCTGTCACACATGCATCATGTGTACGTATGAGCTTTTACAGTTGCTTTATAATTTTTTTAACATACACTATGTATACAGTGCCAACAATGACCCATTATACAACTAATAACATTAAAATTACCATGATTAACAAGTCATTTGATACACACACGTTCTCTAATGAAAACAGCTGATTATAGTTTGTAAACCCGCGTCACGATGGGTTGTACATGTGAAACCACTGAAAAACATACAGCTTTCGAATGGCAGAAAATGCCACAAGACATCGTTTACAGGATGCTGGACAAGTCCCAACAAAGGTAAGACCAACAGAAGGAAAGGTGAGTTTTCAGATATTTCACAGTGTTGAAGGATGTCGGCGACACGATGGACCTCAGCGTTCTCCCAACTTCATGTTCAAAACGTCTATTGTACAGGTGGCCCTGGCCTTTTGGGTCAAGCCATAGTTTGTCCTCGTTTACAGTGTGAGGTCAGACTGGAATATTCTCTTTTACTCTGTCATCAGTACACAGAAAAACATTTGACCTCTTATCTTACATCATCACTGTGTATTATATGAAAGGTCTGGTCGGGTTGCTTTTAATTCTAGGACACCATCGAGCCCCGTGGCTGTATCACAGCCACAGCTCCACTGTTGTCCTTAATCATCACCATGCACACGCGCACACACACGCACACGCACACACAGTCCCGTATGCACTGTCCTGCTGCCACAAATACAAAAGTGAATTCATCCGCTACTGAAAATAGTCCCCACCAAATGCACTGTGTTTCCTGTTGATTTGATTACAAACTAGTGAGCATCTGGTTTATGAAACTGCTGAGGCTTTTTTAAAAATACAACTATATATTTGGGAGGTGTTTTAAAGATGAACCTTTCAGTAGGAGCCAGCAGACTTGGAGCTACAGAGTAGGGAAGTAGTCAAGCTCTGGAAAAACAGCCATTGTTGGTTTTTGGTCTTTACATGAGATCTGTTGACGATTAGACATATGGAATAACACCAGTTTTATCCTTTAATGTGCTGGTTCCCAGACTGGAAGTGGGAACGTTTGTGAGCAGACTGTTAAGTAAACTTGAAGCAGGCACAGTTATTTCCTCTGATTAATGACAGTGAAGCAAATGTACACTGTGTTAAATCGCTGTCACCTGCAGGGCTGAATTTTGTGGTGGTTTAGTTACAGGATGACAGCACCAGTACCTGCTTTACTGTATCCTTTGCAGTTTCTCCCTGAAGCTGAATGAGATTTTAATATTTAATAGGGTAACAGTACCTGTTAAGAGTTTGGTTTCAGCTCACCTGGACCGATCAGCAGCCACAGCAGCTTGACGCTCACCTACTAATGTTTTCTAAAGGTGTCTGACAATCCCATGACTGTTTGGTTGGGAACTGGACAGGCACAATAAAATTCAGTTAATTCATTCATATGTTTCCTCATGTTGGCAGGAATGTGGAGACATCTGCTGTAATACCCTGCAGGAAGCCGTGAGACTAAGAAAGTTCAAGGCAGATGTGAACTACTACTTCAGGTTCAGAGCCAGGCTAGCTGCTCCCGTCCTTATGCTGAGCTAGGCTAACATACCACTGGCATCTGGTCGGCGAGTCGCCAAAGTGTTCTTACCCAACTCTTAGTAAGAAAGTGAATTCAGTGTTATTTGATGCTTTTTTTAAAATCAGTAAACAAGTAAACACTGCAACACATGAAATATGCAGGCAACATGCAACAGTCGCAGGAACAGAAGTGCCTGTTTACATGGGCGTTTGTAAAAACCCCGAACTGCCCGAATTTGGGAACCGCTGTATTAATGTGTCCACTAACTCCTCATCGCCACCTGCCAGCTTTCATTGTTCTCCAGGTAACTGGTAAAATCTATACATATGGATCCTTCAGCCTGTGATTTGTGCTATAGTGTTAGATGCTGGTCTGCAGAGTCACTGCCTATGTACTCTTCTTCACACACACAGTGTTCACATGTGAGGACAGGTCCCTCGTCTTCCTCAGCACTCTCATCATCAGTTGTTCTCAAACAGAGACAGCAGGTCATCACTGCTGTTGTTGGGAAGGTCAGGAGGACCCAGGTAGGACAGCAGCTCGTCGGGGTTGGTCAGCTCAGGGAGAAGCTTCACCAAGGACAAACACAAGAATGTTTACTTTCAGACATACAAAACCGTTTCCTGAGCTGGAATGTCAACAGTGACACTGAGCTTTTATTTACCAAGCTTCTAAGAGCTACACATCAGAAAGCTCCAAAGATCTATCACAGGAGCACCTGGGACAGACAGGTGCCACCCTGAATAAGCAGTTTCCAGCAGTCAGACACTTTGACGCTTTAGTCAAAGAAGCATTTATTTTCTAAAGCAGTTCATCTTGTTACAGGACATTTTTATGTTGATCCCAGACAGAGTCGGAGCAGGGGAGATGGAAACGGCTGCTTCCACTTCGCAACTCTGCTGTTTATTCTTTAAAACATATCCTTATGTTTTATTCGGTGGGATGTTACTCTGCAAAAGCATGTTTTCTTTTTAGAAAAACATTTTTAGCTGTTAAACATTTATGGGCATGTATAAATCGTAATAATTTAAACAAGTTTTAATAGCAGGAGTGAAAGTGAGGAATATTTACTTTTATGCCCACATTTGCAGGTTTGAAGAGGCAAATTCAAGCCCAGGTCTAAAAATCTATGAACATACGATCAACAGGTTGCCACTTACATCTAGTGCATGATCCGCTCCCTCTCCTCCAGGTGCTCCCGGGCCTCCCAGACCAAACGAGCCTTCGCTCTGCAGCCGGGAATTCTGGGTACTGGTGTTCCGCTGTGGCAGAGGGCTGCCGGCCTCACCGAGACTCTGGCTGCCGTGGCCACCTGAACTGTGCTGCTGCAGGATGTTCTGGGCATGTTCGATTCGTCCAGAATGAGGCATCTGATGGAGCAGAGACACAAAAACAAGGTGGCAGTGTTTATTTCACAACAAGAGGACAAGGTGCTACAGGATTTCCCCACTGTTTCACACCATAAACAACACAATGCATGCAGACTGGTAGGCCGGCCCTAGTTATGCATTACTTTCAACATAGCACAGGTTTGAACTGCATGCAGTCACATTAACGGACGGGCATTGACGTCGGATGCTGCGTAGAGTGGATAAGATACCATACATTAGACTCGGCCTTTTCAGCTCATATTAAAAATCTAATCTAAAAATCTCATGCAGGCAACGCGTGACTAAGTTTGAGCGACATTTCTAGTGTGAAGCGATCTCCTGCCGGCACTGGCCTTCTGTCTGTAGTCTGTTCATGCTCTGATGCCTGCTCAGCCATTAAGGAAAATGTCCTGAGTGAATCGAACAGAAAAGGCACTGAGCCTGATCCTCGTCACTGTGTCTGTCAAAAAAAAAGTGTGTGTTTGCCTGCAAGTGTATTATGGGAATCGAACAGAAAACACTGAGCCTGATCCTTGTCACTGTGTCTGTCAAAAAAAAGTGTGTGTGTTTGCCTGCAAGTGTATTATGTAAAAGAGGGTGTCCAACCTGGTCAGACTGGTAGGAGAGTGGAGGAGGCGGTGGTCCAGAAGAGGCGTACTCTCCGAGTGTCGGGGTGCCAGGAGTGTTGGGGAAGTCTGTAAATCCCGTTTGGCTGGAGAATCCCTGGCTCCCTGCAGATAAAACAGGTCAGTGCTGTTGCAGAAACGCCGTGACCGGTGCAGAATGGGAGAGGAAATACCGCCAGCCGTGGTGTACAAAACGACACCCTTGTCAGGTTCGCTCGTTACCTACCTGGCCTGCTGTAGTCAGGGGTGCTCCTCCCTCCTGCTGTCAGACTCTGGTAGGGAGACGACGCCGGGCCCAGAGCAGCGATCATTTCCATCACGTTGGGCAAGACCATGTGACTGGGGCTGACTGTGCGGCAGCGCTTCAGGACCGGACCATCGGGCTCCTCCTTTACGTGCAGATCTGGCTTAACAGGCACCGGCCTCCAACCACACAACGGGTCAATGGTGATCTCCTCATAGTCAGAACTGATGATAGAAAGGAGACGTAGAAGGAGTTTAAATGACAAGGGAAGCAAAGACACATACAGATGATCTTGTTTACATAAACTCCACATACAAACACTTACTTCTGGATGTAAACAAGAATACCGAGCATGTACTGGTCAACCTCCAGCCCCTCAAGCAAAGCTGTTTTACTGGGAACAGAGGAACAAGCTGCTGGTTAAACTGTTTGCTGAGGAGATTTGATTCTAAAAGGTCCCTCCTAAAACACATACTTGCATACAGGACATCTCCAGGTCCCTCGTTCACAATTCAGCTGCAGGTAAGACTCCAGGTCGAAGCACTACAAAATAAAGACACCATATGAGAGAACGAATGAGGACACACAGATGTGCATGCAGGTGTGTGTCTGAGACCCCACCTGTATGTGTCTGCAGTCGTGACCTCGGGCTGGCAGCTGGATCCGTCTGAATGTGATCGGGCATTTGAGAGAAACTTTGATCGCTGTCTGCTCGACACCGTCCTCTCCGTTCAGCCCGGGGGTCCCGGGGATAGTACCGCTGCTGAAGTTTCTCTTTACTGAAAGACAATGGGAAGGAAACATTTACCTCACTGACACATGAACGCATTTCTGTTGTTCAGAACAACAGGGAACACGTTCTTATTGCAGAAGCAGTTTTAACCAGTGGCAATTTGTGGATTAATATTCAAATAAAAATAATCAATGAATAAAACCAAATGTACTTTTCATTATTTTCATTTCCTTCAGGTGCACAAGGACAAAAAAAGACACCATAAGCAAAACAAAAATGCTGCAGGCAACATGTTGAGACGTGGGACATTTATTGTGACTCAGAGCTGAAGCACTTTCACAGGTCGAAATGAAATTCCTCTCATCATTCCAAACAACTGTGGCATGAAATATCTGGTTCCTTCAAAAAGTCACAGGTACAAGGTTGTGAACTTAAATTTTCAGGGGGAGACGTTAACAAACGACTCCTGAGGTGCATTCAGTAAAAATCACCGATCTTATTAACACGTGACCCTGCTGGTGTACACTAATAAAAGCTGCCACTGCTGTGAACCACAAGAACACACACACACACATTGAAATGAACCTGAACTCACTCTTAGTGATGCAGTGCTCGGCTGGCAGCAGCCTCTTCTTCATCAGCCCCTGCAGGACAGACCTGACAGACGGCCGGTGGACCAGCTGAAGCACAAACAGGTGGGACTGGGGGGACAAGAGGGCAAAAGAGTGTTTGATCCATGTGATGTTTCTAAGCGTGCAGCGCTGTGAGAGCCGTATATCACTGAGGTGTACTCACACAACAGCAGGCGGTTACGGTGATCTGGACGGTGTTACGTCCCGGCTGGCACACTTGCTTTAGGTACAAAGGCTTGTGGGAGGTTTTGTTGTCACCTCGTTCAATGGACAAAGGAGTTGCATTCACACTCACCTGAAAATTAAATGACAAGTACTTTTATTTTAAGCCTTTTGTCTAGTTTTCATCCAGGCATCTGCTGTCCATGTACAAGCTTTCATCATTAAAACACACTGCAGTTACTGACATCCTTAAAAAGAGTTCAACAGTCAAGTTATTCACTTTCAACTGAAATCTGTCCCAGTCCTGTGTGTTGGACATGTCTACAGTCAATGTAAGTGATGATGTTCAACACAAAAACTAGTGAAAAAAGGGTGAAATAGCTGTAAACACCTTTAATAAACAGCGACCTGACAAAGTCAAGCGAGATGAGGCTGCTTACTTGTACAGAGGCGGGCCAGTTGGTGTTCATCTGCCTGTCCTCGTGGTGGTAACACTTGAGCTGCAGCTCCAGGTCAGGCCTGCAGGGGGAGACACCACACAGCTGTCAGACAGACTGGGTGGGGTTATCAAACATTCCTCATTTGTTTTTCCTCATCTGGTGGTTTAAAGGAAGCGAAACGGAGGAGTCTGAGCTGACAGCTACTGTGTGACCTCTGCCTCACTCCAGAGTGAACAACTATTTTTATGGCAAACGCGTCTCTTTATTCATGATTTCTCTCCCACTCCTACGATAAAGAGCCGAAGACTAGTTTGGGCAAATGATACTGGAGAAGACGTGACAGAGTGGAAATGTGTTTTACATCATGAGTTTTCAACCATTTGTACAGTTAAAGTTACATTAGTTTGATCCGGTAACTCCACACCAGGGCATTAAATGTGAGGAAGAGGAACATTTTGTTTTGGTTCATGAATAATTCCCTTGGTCTAAGATTTTCTGAAGAAAGTTTGGCATTTTTGACTAGGAACTTCCTTCCAAGTTTTAATACTTGTGTATTTCCTATTCTAGATAAACTTTGAAGGAGTGAAAGGATGGGACACCAAACAACCGCTGTGTTGTGGGAAACCCACTGAAACGATCTCTTTCAGGTTTATCTATGGAAAAATGAACTTGGGGGGCCAAAATAACAGAAACATCTCTTACAGTGGCTTCTGTTATTTAGCCGAGCCTCGTTGATATAAATGGGGTGGCCAAAATAACAGAAACATCTCTCTGAACAACACTGTCCAGGTGAACAGCAGCACAGACTGCAGCCGCCACAGCGAGCCCACGGGCCAACCAACACCTCTGTGAAACAGTCTGAACATCATCAGGATTCACTGCAGCACTGCTGGATCAGACTGACTCAGCTTGACACCGGGGTTCCTAATAAACTGCTGTTTCATGTGTCTGATATAAATACAAAACAGAATATAAACAGTAGTTAAAAAGCAGCTCAGTGTGTGTGTTAGTCAAGTCTCCCCACCTCATCATGAGCGTTTTGTAAACCGAGTCCCTCAGCTGGAAGGCGTGGTTACTGACGGCCAGGTTGTGCTCCAGTCTGAACGGCTCTAGCACGACGCCATCTCGGACCGGGAAAGTCAGACGCAAGTCGTCACTGGGGTTACCTGGAGTGGGAAACAGAGGCGGACGTTAGTGCGACTTTACTGGAGTTTCAACTGAAGCAAGGGACTAAACGCAACTCCTGCGTGATAGAGGTCCAGGAGTAATCAGACAGGTGTGCAGGTTCTACTGTCATTAACTGGTCAGACACCTGCTACAGTGTGTGTGCTGCTTCATTCACAAAACAGGAGGGTGAACCTAGAAGAGAAAGGACGAGATGGAGAAGCTTTCAAGGAGCTACGGAGAAATCAGAAGCAAAGTGAAACCACCATTTGATTATTATTTTATTACAGTGCTCTTCTAAAGTAGAAATAAATAACCATCAACTCATCATACTGGAGAAGACTGCATGTAAACGCACTGACAGGAAGGGGGGGCCATGTTTCTTCTTTGTGTTTTAACTGGAGTTTAAAGTGTGCCTGCTGCAGCAGTAGTCTCACCTGTCGAGAGCTGCTGGGAGCTGATGTTGGGCTTGGTGTCCGGTGAAAGGTAGGGGGGTTTTGTGTCCTGGCTTGGAGACAGGTACGGAGGCATAGAGGTGCCAGGTGTCATCGGAGGGGTGGGATTCCCTCCCATCGGTGAGCTGGGATACCCGGGCATCGCCCCGCCCCGACCTGGCTGAGAGACGAGGATGAGGACGAGTGTTTAGAACTTTAGTTCTTCAGTGTATCTCACTGAATGTTTAAGAAAAACCCAGGACCACATCCAGGATTCCTGTGTGTTAAAACAAACTGGATTCAGTCCTTGAATAAAAGGGACCAGGGTGGGTGCACATGACTTACCCCGTTCACTGCAGCCTGTGTGAACGCGTTGTATCCTCCTGCTCCTCCTGATGGCAGGCTGCCCTGACCACTGAACGGCTCTGACTGGAGAATACACACACAGGAAACATGACACTCACACAGGGCTCCGCTTATCTGGAGTTCAACAGCGGTGTAAACTTCAGTATCACTCAGCCTTGTCTACCTTATAATACTGTGGAGGGTTGGGTTGGCCCGCTCCAGGGGGGAACTGTGCTGGGCTGTGTGATCCAGAGGTGTACTGTCCCATGAGAGGCAACCGACTGGAGGGGTAGGAGGGTGAGAGGGCACATCTCTGCTGTGGACCAGCAGGGTACTGCAGAGGCTGGTTAGGGTACCCTGACATCCCACCAGAGCCGTACTGCTGCACTGGAAAACCCTGCAAAGGCCAGATGAGAACAGTTACTGACCTGCTCTGACAAATATGAACCATGAAGCCCAGTTAAACTGCAGGGATGACAGGGTCAAAGTGTTTGTTGAAGAATGTGTGTTGCACCTCTGGTCCATTTCATTCTCATTTCCTGTCTCTATTACAGCACGTCTAGAACAATCCCATTTCCCTTGCATTCACCAAAATGACCCTCCATTCAGCCTCAAAACAGGATGAAACCTTACGGTTACACTGCAGAAAAATGTACCGATACTGAGCAGGATGACCACAAACTGTCAGAAGCTAATAACAGCGACACACATTGGGGTCTGGCAGTGTGTTGACTTTGTCTGAAACAAGAAAACAAGCAGGAATCTCTGTGCCATGCAGGCGTCAGTAGAGGTGAATGTCAGACTGGGTCAAAGTGTAAATGTGACTGTACGGGGCAGCAAAGACATTTTCACTATCGATAAACATGCAAATTATTTTATCGACTAGTTGTTAGAAAACTGCTAAAAATCTCCATCAGCGTCCTAAAGCCAAAGGTCACATGTTCAGATGTTTGGTTTTGTCTGACCAACTTAGTTGAACATATTAAATTTGCAATCATAAAAAACACAACAAACGATGCAATTATCAAAATACTTTGTTTTCTGTTGATCAGCTACTTGTTTTCACTCTAATCACAAGCTCTACCAGCCTCCACAGTGACCACCCAGGTGAACCGACAGCTGTGTGAAACAGCCTGACCACACACTGAACATCATCACCCACATGGAGGAGGATCTGCAGCAGGACTGTTGGAGTAGACCGGCACAGTCTGAGACAGGTGTTCCTAATAAAGTGACAACTGTGTGTATGCATGCATTTCATTTTCATGCATGAACATGAGCAGTGCTGTTTGTTGTTGCAGACAATGACTGGGTATCATCATATAAATTACACAGGCCTTCTGCATTTAGAATCTGTGAGCAAACCGTCTCTGACCTCTGAGTGGAAAGGCCGCTTGAGGCCTTGCTGTGCCCCTGGATAGCCCCCGTGCTGGGGCATCTTCTGCGTCTGGGCGGGGTGAGGGGGGTACAAGCCTCCGGTGGAAGGTGGAGGTCCAGGCCTGGAAGGGACCATCCCACCGGGGTTCATCCCTGGAGGTCCGCGGGGGCTCGAGTGAGACAGGAACTGGGTGCCGTAAGAGGATGTTCCACCCATCTGGGAGGGAAAAGGAAGTACGTCAGCAGGGGTAAAAACAAAGCTCACTCAGTATCTCACAGCTCAGAGTATGTGGGACTGGTGGAGTGGACACAGTATAAACAGCAACGGTAGGAGAAGAGGTTTACATCGTGCTCAGAGGTGAAGAGTCAGTAACGGTGGCCTGGTGCTGTACAGCCTGTGTCTTCTACAGTGGACCTTGCTTCTACAGTGACTCTCATTATGCAAATACGCAGTGTGTGGAGTAAATAGTCTGGCACAGGAGAGCAGTGTCCAACGATGTGCTGTCCCTGCTGTTAGCAGGAAGCATGCGTCATGAATCTGGGTGTGTCTGCAGCTCTCACACAGCCCTGCAACTAAACACCACTCAGTCAGGGCTGGAAAGGACAACCGTTAAAACCCACCGCCCCGTGCAGATCTCGTTCACCAGGGAGACCAGCACACTCAAACCCCAAAGCAGCCATTCATTTCACCTCGTACACGGATCTTTGGACACAAGACATGTGACGACGCCAGCTTGGACTCTGGAGAGTCACAGCAGGACTTTTCCTGGTGTCTGACATTCTGTTAGCAGATTAATCAGTGACACCTGAAGTTTGCAATTCCTGTCATTTATTCAGAGGTTTCGCTTCACTTCACACCTGTCCCATGTCAATACTGACTAGGACACATGCTTGGAAACAGGGAGTCAACTTTAGGAACAAGGAGTCCTTTAAAAACCAAAACCACAAACTACTAATACCATTCAGTTTACCAAGTCATCAGACTGAAGAAGTAAATGACGGCACTGGAGGTATGGAGTGTAGTTTCCTTTATGTCAGTGTGTGAGCCAGCCCCTCCCTACAACAGGTGTTTTCTCCCTCAGAGACACATACCTGTCCATAGTTCAGCTCCTGGTTCTGTTTTTCCTGGATTGCTGCGACAGTTGCCGTAGCAGTGGCGGTTGCTGTGGCGGCGGCGGCGGCAACAGCTGCGGCAGCGGCCTGAGTAAAGTCTGAGGGAGGACGAACGCCCAGGCCGGCGCCTCCACTGTTACCAGAGTAACTGCAGGGAGAGGGGAGGGCAGAGAGATGAGTGGGCAGTGAACCTAGTGATCAGAGTGTGTGAGGTTTTGTCATGAGCGTGAGTCACAGCAGTGGGTGAGAGCAGCCACACTGACACGATGCAAAACCCCACAGCAGCAGCACGACTACAGCACAGTGCTGGGAGTACCCAGGCCCTTTACTACAGTGAGAGTAGCAACACAAAAAAGTCCCACATGGAAAATGTTACTCAAGTACAAAAGTATTGGCATCAACATACACTTGAAGTACCAAAAGTACTCGTCCTGCAGAACGGCCCGTCCCAGTCTCTGATACTGGATCCTAGTGACTGGTGCGTTACTGTGTTAATCTCTTTAACGCTGCAGTAAAGGTGGAGCCAATGGTAACTACCTTATATACTTATACTGTGAAGTACTTTCTGCTGGGTAGCTGGTGGATTTCCCACTGGGATCAGTAGAGTCTGATGGTTCTACTGGGTTTGGTTTGATTCTGAAAATGAACTAAAGTTATCAGATGCATGTAGTGCACTGAAAAGTACACGGTTTGTCTCTGACATGTGGTGAAGTCGCAGTATGAAGGAAGATAACGTGGAAATGTTTAAGGTCAAATGTCTCAAAACTGCACTTAAGCACAGCGCACGATTAAATGTGCTCAGTTACTTTCCACTGCTGGTAACTGCAGATGCTTTACCCAGTACAAAAGGTAAACAAGGTTTCCTGTACCTTTAAAACTCGACAGGTTATCTTCAACTTGCGGTCATTGTGAAAGTGAACTAGAGTTAAATTCAGTCTCAGCGTGAAGCGTACCTTCCACTGTAGGCTGAGACTTGGTTGTAGGCCGCGCCGGGACGCCCGTACATGACCGGCTGGCCGTAGGCTTTGGACACAGCATCTCCGTACGACTGCTGGCCCATGAACTGAGAGCCCATGGTGCCTGCGCCCATCCCAGGGCTGCCACTGGGCATCATGTGACTGCCAGAGCTCTCACCTGGCCCCATGGGTGAACCGAACACCTACACAGGACACAGAGAGAGGCGGTATCAGTCATATGAACCATAACGTGATGGATAAGTGAAACAAAGTGAACACAGACGCGTCTTCACAGTCATGAGACGCACTAACAGTTAAACTGGGACTACATGAGAGCCAACGCATTTTCATTTGAAAGACACTGACTTCACTGTTTTATAACATTCAGAGCCATCAAATTTAATTACTGACGGCGTCATGCGGTTATTCACAGCAGTTAGTTTGTCAAATTAGCACAAATAAAGCTTTATTCTAAATGACTGACCGACTGATTTCCATCTTGCATTCACAGTAGAGGATTTCTGTTTTATTTTAAGGGTCCATAATTTCCTAATGCCTTACGTTTTCTGGAAATACTGCAGAGAACACAGGAAAGCTCTTCAAGCAAAGTCTCTTAGGCCTACAACAAACAACTATTTTAAGCATTAACTAATCTGCCACTGGCTCTTTCTTATACTTTCCCACACCCCAAGATGTATCGTGACTGTTTATCAGATTAAAACCAGATATCTTCAGTTCATATTCATCATAAAACCCTCACATTTCAGAATCCACAGCCAGTAAAGTTTAGCATTTTTTCTACAGTTGTCAAACTGTGGCAGAGAGAGCCAGGCCTTCATATGGGACGGGCTCAGGCCTCACCCACGTGGCCTCTTCTTCACACAGTGTGCATTACCACAGCGCTGACACCATAAGCACAGAAAGTCACACCAGGCCTTTCACATTTATCCTGAATGATGTTACACACCACTGTTAACTACCTTATATACTTATACTGTGAAGTACTTTACATCCTACTGGGTAGTTGGTGGATTTCCCACTGGGAACAATAGAGTCTGATGGTTCTACTGGGTTTGATTCATCTGGTTCTGGACCTGAACTTATCAGTACATGCAGTGCAGTAAAAAGTGCACAGCTTGACTGTGAAAAGTTCAAGCATGAAAAATACTCAAGTACCTCAACACTGTACTTAAATACAGTACTTGAGTAAATGTACTTTGGGACTTTCTACCACTGGTCATTTCATCCATTGGCTTCATAAAAATTCTCTCCAAGTCAGAAGAAATCAGCAGAGAGAGGGACAGTGAGAGATTTGTACTCCAGCATTACGCTGATTCCACTCTGTGAAACGAGGACCAGCTCCTTCTCTGCTTCTGCACACAAACCAGGAGGAGAGAGAACGTCCCACAGTACTGAGTCATGTGTTACCTGGCTGTGTGTGGGACTGGTCACGCCCCACACTGTGGTTACTACGGAGAGAGATCCTGCGTGCTGATTGGTGCCTGGTTGCCAGGAGACTGGGTCATCAAGGAAGGGGCTGTCACTGCTGCAGAAAGACACAAAGCCTGGTTACTGGGAAGAAGTATTTGCAAAAATACTGTTACACCTAAAACTACAAGAGAGCTAAATCAAAATATACTGCTTATTTTGTTATATTACACAGCCTTACGTTGATTTACTGTTTACTTGCCCCTTACATGGGGATATGTACATACACACTGAGAGCCGATGTACCAGAGTCAGACTCCTCGTGGCCAATAAAGCTGATTCTGAAAATGCACTTGAAGCACCAAAAGTAACAGTAGTGATTCTGCAGAATGGCAATTTTCAAATTAATGTGTATATTATTGGATCATAATGACTAACGCTGCAGCTGGTAAAGGTGGAGCTGATGGTAACTACCTTATATACTTATACTGTGAAGTACTTTCCATCCTGCTGGGTAGCTGGTGGATTTCACACTGGGATCAATAGAGTCTGATGGTTCTATTGGGTTTGATTCATCTGATTGTGGACCTGAAGTTATCAGGTACATGTAGTGTAGTAAAAAGTACACGGTTTGTCTCTGACATGGAGTCACAGGATGAAGTAGCAGGACATGGAAATACTGAAGTAGTAAAGGTAATGTCAAATTGTATTTGAGTACATGTACTTTGTTAGTTTGCACCAGCGCTATGACGAATGGTGCCTCACGTTCATTAGTGACTGCTCACTATCTCAGATGTTTTACAGTTTTCTCCTTGAGAAAACTTTTCACCATATCAAGCTCCTTCCTACTATAAAGCCAGAACTGTGTGAAAGGTAATGAGCTCAGCATTTAGCTCAGGGAACTAAAGGGAACTAAAGATTAACCTGAGAGTGGCTTGTTCTACTGACAGTTGAGGTTACCCTCTGCTTCCTCTTTAAACCATTTCCTCCACAGGAAAAGACCACAGCAGCACCACTGCTGTGCAACACCTTGTGCAGGGTGACCGCCCTCCGCCATAACCGGACTGTCGTTTAGTATTTTATGAATAATTCTTCACAGCTTTTGGTACAGAATTAAAACCTTAAGCTGACATTATGTCAAACATACAGGAGCTGATTTAACTGCTGCTGCTTCGCTCTTCCTCTTTCAACAGTCGGCCGCTGCTTGTCGTGTCAGTAACAAGCCTCTTGCTTTCATGGCTTTGTGCAGACAAACTGAGGAGTCATCGGGCTTTGTGGCTGCACTCAATTAAAGACTGTTTTGGCCTGAGTAAACCTAATCAAGATGCTTCTAAAAAATGCTTAACTCAAGCCCACAGTTTGCAATCAAGGATCTGAAGCAGACTGAACCCAGTGTGATGGATTCCTTCATAGAGTTTAATCTGTTCTCCCTTTCGTTTGTTATTCAGACATCAGTCTGCAGGGCAGACGTGGCAGGTGGGATCTGCAGCTCAGACTTATTGTCTAATGTCGGTGTTACCACTCTAGGATGAACAGTGCTTTGAATTTATAAAAACCTGTTCAAAAAGCCCCAAAGACATTTACATGCGAATTTACATGTCAGTCAAAGTGATGAATGACCATTTACAGGCTTAAAGGAAACTGTAATTGAGTTAATATATAGTGATAATTTAAATAACACTGCACTAGGTAGAGATGTTTATATAAAATCAGTTTCCATAGTTTTAAATCATATTTCCTTTACAGGAAGTGCATTACAAATTCATTTCATATCAAAACTTATAGCACAAGACCAGAGATTTTCAATGTTTTTGTTGTTTTGCACAAATCCCATCCAGAGACTAAAGACTGTGTGCGAGTCCAGACCCTGGTTTAGCTTACTGCTCTGTACCGCAGACCTCCATTGTTGTCAGGGAACAATTAAACACACCGGTGAGCCACACCGCTGCACTGGCCGACAGGTTACTTCCTCAGGACTAATGTGAGGCCGTCTGCTTTCAACAAACGGCTCCACAGGCTGAGAACTGTGTCACCGTGTACAGAGTCTGAGGGAAGGAGGAGTCACTGATCTCTGCTCTGTTTACGCTGCTCCACTAGCTTGTCACGTTAGCAGAGTAGCAGAGAGTGCATGAGACTCAGTGGTTTTGGTCTCTGGATGACCTTTCTGGAAAATAAAGACTGAAAAAGCCTCATCCTTTCAGCATCTGACAAGCTTTTAGAAATTCTACTTCCATTGTGTTGGTTCATAAGCCAGTCACTCCAGTCCTGTGATCCTTTTTATTAGGAAGCCTCATACCCATACAGACAGGTGGCAAACTAAAGGACAACCCAGCACAGAGTCCCAGTGAGGTGCTGGGCCACCACGTGCCACCAGAACAGCTCCACCATGAGATGAACACCGTTCTTCCAGCAGATGTTCCCTCATGTGGTGCTTTGATGATGGTGGTGGAGACGCCGTCTAACACGTCGCTCCAACATCTCCCATAGCTGTTCAACTGGGCTGAGACTTGGTGACTGGGAAGGCCACAGCATCTGGTTCACATCAATGTCATCCTCAGCAGACCAGTAAGTGAGCCCTGGTGTCCCGTGGACGGTGGGGGGCACCGTCATCCTGGAGGAGATCGCTTACTTAGCCAGGGTTTTCATGTGTCACCTGTCTGTGCATGTGATGTGCATGAATAACACCCCGTCAGTCTAGTATTACCAATGTAAAGCTCAGCCCAACAGCAGCCCTTTGTGAAGCGGGCCAGCCCTCATTCATTCGAATGGAGCTTGTCCGTCAGCAAAGCGTCACTTTGTGACGTCATCTCACAGCGTGCTGCGATGTCCCATCACATACATACAGGTGACAAATGAAAGGAAAACCCAGCCTGAGCGGAAACACAAACAGCAGTGACAAAAGGTAAAATAGGTGGTGCCTTCCAGAGCTGTAGAATCCAGTGTGAGTTTTACAAACCAGTGTGTACTGTTTGAGTCGTATAACCCCTTAAACACATCATCTGTTCCTCAAACTAGAATTCCTGGATCGTATTTCAAGTCTCAGTGGCACCTTAAACAGCAGGCCACACGTTAATACCACCCTCTGCGTTGTTTTAACCCAATTTTCAGTCAGACTCCTCTCTCAGGCTCGGTGAAACCAAGCAACACAATGAGAGCTGGGCTAAGTTGTGATACAGGCCCTTGGGGTCCACAGCAACCCATAACAAACAAGTCGCTGGGCGGGTGTCACATGGTTCACCTGAGGACACCGAGCTTAATGTACCTTTGTGGAGTGGGAGGCAGGCAGGGTTTCATGGAGTTGAGGGGGTTCATCAGATGAACGGGGGATCATGAGAAAGCCCCCGCTGTCCTCAAGTGGCAGCCCTAAGACAGAGAAAGACAAAAAGATGGTTACTCACAGCTCATTTGTCTTCACTAGAGCCCACACTGTGTGCACAAAGACGAATCGCCCTCCCACTCAGAGCCACTCACTTTAATCTGCGTGCGGACTGTGCACATCAAAACGCTAGCCTATCGCTGACTGCTATAGCCCTGTTACCTCTCACAGGAGGGGGATGGGTGCTGCAGCTAAATTTAGCCTGCTGATTTCAAAAGGAATTTAAGAGAACAGAGATGTGAAGAGGCAGACTGTCCCTCTCAGCACACCGACGTTCTAACACACACTTGTTCTTGGATTTGGTTCATTTAATAACAGCCCTGCATGTTTATCTGCCACTCTCCCTCCTTCAGTGCCAGATGTTTTCTCTGTTTCCTACATATTCCTCATCTCCGCTCCATCGCTGCTCTCCTCCTACCGTCTGCTAATGACTTCTTTATCTGACATGCTAATTTTCTTTATCTGACATGCTAATTTTCCAACATCAGAGCCTTGCTTCGACATCCCATCCCCCTCACTTCTTCTGTCTGGTTTCCTTTAGCACTTCGCAGATTTGGGTCAGACACCCCACATTTGTATAAGAGGAGATTTGGGGTGGTGGTGGTGGTGGTGGTGCTCAGATCACATGGCCACGACACCTGAATTCCCTCCTATCAAAAGGCATCTCCAGCCTCCAGACAGCACCTTGCAACTTCCATCACAGCTGAGCAGCTACACCACACAAAGGGGGGAGACATGTAAGATGTCTGTCTCGATCAGATGTGGAAGTGAGAAGAAGCAGAACAGGCTGTACCTGCAGGGGAATCACTGAGACACCGACCTCTCTCATCTCTTTGCTTCTCTGAACCTCAGCTTTCTGACCTTTTCTTTACCTGCAACTCATCCTCTTCATCTCTCCTGTACTCTCTGGTCTTTTCTCTCAGATGCTGCCGTCAAACTGCAGCCAACCCTCGACTGACCCTCTGCTCCCACTGCCAACACTGTTCAGCTTTAGTCTTTTCTACTGCTAATGTTTCTTTTCTTTATAAATAAATTTACCATTTATGCTATGATTCAATTGCTTGGTCTATACACCACCACAAAAAATGTGAAAATGGCTATTTGGACTATAATTCAAATCCAAAATTCAATGTGAATGAATTTACTTTAAACTACGGATGCCTGGTTGGGACAAACTGTACAAACAGCAGCCTCCAGTCTGAAGCTAGCGTTAGCTGGCTAACAGTAAACG
>NW_018128336.1:66789-73182 GCF_001952655.1 Monopterus albus
TTAGCTGCCCAGAGTCCCTCCATGGCTGTTTGACTTGACTACTGGCCGTAAAAACCCTTCTTCTAGCCCCCCCCAGCAGGCGGGGCTGATTTACAGACCGTACTTTGACAACACAGGGGGGAGAAGCTGGAATAACAACAGGAGGCTGTAGGCAGCTGAGGGTCATGGAGGGGGGGGGTGTAGCTGGGAGACACCACGTCCTGTCCCACTGTCACTGGGGTTAGCAGACAATGTGGGAAATCTTAGATAATGAAACTTTAAAGGTTCCTGCTTTAATGCACTCAACCTTTTCATCATTACTTTGCCTGGGCTGCTATGATACAGTAATGTAAAGCGATCTGTAAGGCTCAACACTTTTATGTGACAACAACTCAAACAGTTACCACTAATCCAAATATAATGTAGTCTCTGTAAATTAGTTTCAAGCGGCTGAGTACACCTGGAGCGAGAAAGTTCAATTAAAATTCAAATTCAATTAAACTAATGATCAACTTAATTCGGGAGTAACAGCTATTCATGTTCAAGTGTGTTTGAACGGCCTGAGGGGAAGACAGGCTGGCAGCCAGTCAGTAAAGATGATTAAAGACTCCCTCTGCTACTAAATCAAATTAAAAACAAACACCATTTACATACTGCCTGTGCTTCTCTTTTCTTCACATCAATGAATCAACACTGACTCTTTTGTGTTGACAGCCACTTATCAATACTCTGCATCCCAGGTTTTCATCTTCTGGGGCATAATTCATAGTGAAGTTATTAGTCAACTTACCAATTAGATGATCTGAACTGGCAATGATTTTGTTAACTGATTAATAATTCAGGTGTTTAAATCAAGGAGAGTGTCAAACCTTCAGCAGCTTCCCAGTGAGGATTTTCTTTTTGGGTCACTGTAAACTTAAGTCTTTGGGGTTTGAACTTTTATTTGAGAAGATCAAGACATTTAAGAATGTCCTCTCGACTGTTTAAGCTTAACAAATCAGTTAATTGAAAAGTAATGGACGGTTGTTGCAGTCAAAGCTATAGCTGCTAATTAAATGTTACAGACATCTAATTAACATTTCACATATGAGGCCTGTTGCCTCATTTCTAGGTTGTGAGAACAGGTTATAACACAGATGGTATATAATGGACGAAGTTAAGCCAAAATATTGCCAATATGCGCAGCCATCTTGGTTTTGTAAGACATTTTTCAGCCAGTAGCGAGCAGAGGTAGAGCCGTGGCATCAGGAAGCCAATCATCTAAAGCACCCCCCTTTTTATACCATTATATAACATGATGAAGAGTAAAGACCACTTGTACACAACTGAGTGGGATAACATCTAACTAAAATGTCCCATCTGCTAACGTGGGGGGGCAGGGTTGATGACGTACTGCAACCAACCACCAGGGGGCGATGGCTTCATTTCTGGGAGTTGTAGTCATCCATTATTATATTCAGTCAACGGGTTGTTAATTACACTAAAACCTCTGCCTTCTCAGCCCACAAAATGTGATTAGGCATTTGAGGTGGAGTTATTTTACACTTTACATGCAAATGTTTTAGATCTATACTGTCACTTATTTTGATTAATTACAAAAAAACAACAGAACACTGCCACAAAAAAGGGCTCAGCATAATCAACTCAAGACAAATACAAGAATGGAAAACCCATAATAAGATATTAGATAATGATAAAACAAAATTTCTAACACAAACAGATGAAATAAAAACTTAATTTTAAAAAGGTGGGGCACTTTATTATAACTCTACAAGAATCCCCAGACATCTGCTTAGCTCGCAGCCGTCACGCTCAAACAGAATCTGATATAGCGCCGGTAGAGTGAGTGTCACTACCTCATGGTAAGCTAAGAACTTTAAACTCCATCCAGCAAGGCACGATCGTCCCCCACCTCTCCTGACAGTTCTCCACCCTGTTGAGTAATCTTTTCCAGAGCAGCTAATTTACTGTTCTCAGTGAACCAGTGTTGCTGCAGGTGAGTAACAAGCCAATGCTGAAATGTAAACCTCACAACATTCAAAGAAAGAATTTTGACTGCAGTTGTGGATTCGATACTGGAGTCCTAGTTGCACCCATAAGTCACAAAGCATTTATTCAGGTGTCAAGAAACGTGTATTATATGACAGCAGCCGTATGATCTAGGTGTAACATGGTTGTTCGAGTCACAGAGTTACTACACAAACTGACAAAAGTGCCGTCTCCGCTGCTCAGAAAGCAGAGTGGGTCTGTAAACAAACCCAGGAGCTGATCGCCGTGTAATACTACTGTAAATACAGGTGTCCCCATGTATTATCAGCTAAACCTGCAGGAACCTGACACACTTTAAAATCCCACTCATTCTAGTCATTCAGCTCTACGACGTAGGTGGTTTAGCATTTATCTAGTAGAAGGTCTGACAGGCCGGCTTGATACACGACTTTAACAACTCACTGATTACTAGAATCAGTTGGTCAGTCATTTCACCTCTACGGTCCCAGAAGCACAACAATGTCAGCTTCACAGTCAATCAGCTGCATTTCAAGTGGTGTCTGTGACTTAACTGCTGCATCGATTCTTCTACCAATCATTTTCTCAGCTAATCAATTATTTGTTGGATCTGCACAATGTCAGAAAACAGAGACCAGTGGCTGTCATGAATAAAAACCTAATGCTCTGGATGCACTGCGGGTGTGTTCTGACAGAGCCAGGCCCGTTGCTCATCGATGAGTCTATTAGCCAACTGACAACTACTTTTGCCATTTTCACAGTCAGAACTGGCAGAGGTGGAGAAAAGTGTGAATATTAACAGCAAACCTGCTGCCAGGAATAAAACCACCTGAGACGGTTCCTTTACACGCAACCAGGTGTTAAGAGGGTTTATGAAAATATCGTGTCCTCTGTGTCAAAGCAGGCTCGTGTCTAGAAGAAAAGACCTCCACCTTCCTATCATAACTAAATGAAATAAGTAGTCAGGTTCTTGACTGTTAGTATCTATTCATAACACTGTCTGGAAATTAAAAGTATTTCATTAATAAGCAAATCACTGAAGGCCACTGCTGTTCACACCTGCAGCCAGCTGCTGGTAACAAAGGACTCATTAGACGTCTCAAAGGAACCTGAGAGGTTATACAATTTAAACTCTCTGAAATACAGAAGACCGGCAGGCATCACAACTGGCAAACGTCAGCTCAAAAGGACAGGACAAAATATTATTACTGCAAGGAATAAAAGACAATGAGAAACTGCTACGTGAAAAGGTGCCACAGGTGCCTGATTAGAGGAACTGGGTCCAGGTCAATGAATAGCTTGAAATACAACCAAAAACATCCAATATGCAGAATTTTAAAAACTTTTACTGCTGACTTGACAGAAAATTAATTGCTGTAACAATTTTTCAAAAACAGATCAACTTCTGGTCTTCAGTGGAGACCAGTTTGTCTTGTGTGACAGGAAATGAAAGGTCTCCAGCTTCTGGGCCGTTGGCCACACAAGACAAGCCACCTGAAGTCGTCCCAGTGAGCTCTAGTAAAGTGCCAGTGCCAAACTGGACTAAGAAAATAATCAGCAGATGAATTGATAATGAAGTTTCAGTTGCAGCCTGAGCACACAGGACACATGCTAAAGCCAGAAACAAACATCTGGATGTTTCAAACAGCAGCATTAAACACACAGGGTTCAGTCTTTACAACCAGCTCGTTATCCAAGATGTCTCTGTCTTTGCATGTAAACCCTGACCCAAACCGGCGCCAGCTGGCTTCAAGTCAAAACATGTTATTGTACCCATGATACATTCAGGAAGTCATGGCCAAAGGGAAAACTGGCAGTGGCAGCCTCACCTCAGAAACACATTGCAACACAACAACACAACATGGTAGAATAACAGCAGTGAAGCGTGCAACGTGCCAAAGGAGCCTGATTCAAGCCTTTTGTCGACAGACCCCCGCTTATGATATGATTATTAATCTGTTAATAACATGAGCCAGATCAATACAAATTAACACACACAACTCGGACCTGCAACAACACAAAAACATGCTGCTCACATTTACAATGATCAGAACAAAACATTTCGGCAGCTCTTTCTGAGGAGCCTTTCTCTTTCTGTCTCTGTCACGAAGTTAAATGTACGAATAGCACGTTTCGTTTCACCTACCTGACTGAGCGGCTTCACCAACGCAGATATGTGGAAGCTGCTGCTAAAGCCGAATATAATTAAGAAGTGGCAATAAAAAGCAGCCGTTTTAGATAAAAGTTTTGGTGTGTTGGCACCGTAGCCTCGCAGCGTTAACTTAGTGTTATCTATCGTAGTCTAGTTTGTGCCAGAAGAGATCTGGAAACACAGCTGGTCTTCAACAACTGCGGTCAAGGGAACCGTCGATTGCAAAAACCCGGTCATGTGAGCAGTCGTTCGAATTCTGTTGCTTTTCTTTTTGCGCAATTACGGTACGGGTGCTGTGAGCGGTCGAAATGGACGTTTAAAGAATGGCTATTTTGGCAATTGCCAATTAATTGTAATTAACATTTCAAACAACTTCTATTATTTTTGCATCCTGCCGTGTGTATTCAGGCTTCTTGAAAACACCAATGGACTTAAAATCCCAGTGGATTTATACTGATAATATGCTTCACTGACTACTGCAGAATGAAAGGTGAAGACATTCTACTGTACTTTTCATTTGGAAGTTTGTACGAACTCTGTGGATTCCTGTTCAGAGCGGCCTTGACTATGATCACAAAAGTTTAAGAAGCCCAAATACACGTACAATAGGATGTGAAATGACAGAATGTATCGGATATCTTAGAATTAATGGACATTCAATTGCCTAAATATTCATCAGTCTATAAACGTGCAGTTTGGCCGCCACCAGCACCCGTACCATAATTGCACAAAATGAAGTGCAACAGAAATCGAACGGCGGCTCACTTGACCGGGTTTTTGCAATCGACGGCTGACTTCCCCGCAGTCTTCAACACGCTGCTGGCACCGTTAGCCGCTAGAGGCTACTTGGCTATGTTTGGTTAACGTTAGCTCATTATACCAACTGCGTAGTTAGTAACGTAACCCAAATAGCTGGCAGTTGTAGCTTGATAATTACGGCGGTTTGTGTGGAGCTTACCTTTGCTGCCAGACGATGAAGCCGCCTGACTGTAGACAGTTCAGTTAGCTTAGCCACATTAGCTAGCTAGTGTCGCAGTCGGGCTGCTGGATGTCCCTGTTAATAAAATCTTCTACGCTGTTTTCTTTTAGTTTTCACGTCCCATACATACAAGGAGCAAATACTTCAGATTTATAGACTTATACATTGCCTGCGGTAGCAGCTATAAGCACTAGCTAGCTGTGCTATGTTAAGTATGACTTTACTAAAGACCTGGTTAATTAGAATAAGCTTGTTGCAGTCTGTGCTTGTGCAGGCTGACAGCTCTGTGCACTTTCCTATTGCACAATGATCCCGTGTAACATATTCATGAGATCACAGGGCTGACGTCTCCCACAGAGAAAGGCATTTTCTTGTCCCTCCTCCTCCTCCTCCTCCTGCAAGTGAGTGACTGACTGCAGATCATCAGAGAGGGTGGAGGGGGGGTGTCATGGAGAATGACATCATCCATAAATGATCACGTACATATTATCCATGCACCATGCAACATTGTGATTTCGGCTCAAAGCCATCATGCACCTGTAACACCCAACATGTACAGTTGTCTGCAAAAGTGTGGGCGGCCCTGGGCAAATTACATTGGTTTTTGAAATGAAAAGTGAATAAGTGGGGCTATGTGTTTCAGCCTCATATTAATCTGAACCTAACCTGATGTTCTCTTTCCATGTGACTCAGATCTGGTGTTCTGAAGTGGGAATACATCAAACCAGATGTCCTCAGACCAGATCCGGGCCACCTGCATATGTGTTCCTAGACCCAATTCCTCTCTGACCTCTGACTGTGCAAGCGCCATCAGAACGGTCAGATCAGGATCCATGTGGTCATTTTAACGTCTCCTCTGCACATACGGCCTGTCGTCATCATTCGGCGTCGGCCCCTCACAGACCGGTAACAATACACATGGAGGAGAGCAACGACAGCGACTGGGTCAGTGGAGAGACCAGGACGTTTATGGAGAAGCTTCTGATCAGGCCAAACTGGGAGGAACATATTGTAACCCAGCGGTTTGGGAGGAAACTGGGCCGTTTGACCGTCGGTTGTTAGTCTTGTGCACACATGGCATCTGTGCATGTGTGGCAGTATAGGAGCTCAGTGGTACTGGGTACTCACTCGGACACCCAGAACTCTGCATGTGCCACAGTCACTGTTTTTTAAGTTAACTAAATTAAAAAATGATGCATTAACATATGAAGCAAGGCTGTAGGAGCTGTCTTCACTTCTGGCTCGGGGGGGGGGGGGTGCCCAAACCCTTGGACAC
>NW_018128336.1:73216-75689 GCF_001952655.1 Monopterus albus
ACGTACCCCCAGACACACAGAGCGGCAGCGTCCGTGTCACTTGAAGCCAGGCAGTGTTTTCGCAGCAGGCCCGGCGAGTGTTTCAGTCATTAGAGGTGTCTGCAGTATCTTGCCAGAGGGCAGTGCAGCGTGGAGAATAAAAAGTCCAACCTGCCTGTTTTTCAGACCTCTGTTGCCCTGGAAACAGGTGCTGAGATTTCCCATTTCTTCATTTTTCTCTACACTATCCATATCACCCACCCCACCACCACCACCACACACTGCTGCTGCTGCTTCCTCCCCTACGACCTGCCGCAGAGTACAATCACACACACACTTCCAACCTACTGCAGTCATTTCACAATGTCACAGGACAGAGTAAGCGACTCCTCCACTACATAACTCCACAAAACCTGAGAGGGTGCACGCGGCTGAAGCACTGACCCTAACAGCCATCAGTGCTGCAACAGTCTGACCTCCAGAAGGAAGAGAAGACAAACAGAGGAGCTGGGGAGGAGACAAAGAGGGAGCAACTGAACGCTGACTGCACTCCCTCTGATTAAAGTATGTTGTTCATCTTGTTGTTTTTGATGGAGAGGAGGATGAAGAAGGGCTCAGGAAAACTGTTATGTTGCTTTGCTTTCACAATAAATGTTCTCATTGAATTAAGTCTACACATGGGAGTGTTACAGGCAGATGGCTCATGCACCTGCAGCTGGGTGACAAGTGAAAGGAGACTCCTGGGTTTTTATTTTTGTATAACTGTAGCTGCTACAAAGTGCAGGAGAAAGGAGGTGGCTCTCAAACATGGAGAGTAACATGGGCCACAGCTACAGAGACACAGCCCTGTCTCCTCACTTTCAGGCCTTTTTAAGTCATCCTTGTGTTTCTGCAGCGTTATGTGTGCATTCCTGTGTAGTGACTTGTCTTTGGCAGCAGGCAGAACATTCCAGGAAAATGGCTGACCCAGAATAACACACACTGATGCACTGAGGTCCTCCACCCTTTCATTGCTCAAGCTCACTTAAGCTGCTGTTTCCAAACAGACACGACAGTTCATTTGGGGAAACAGCCAGTCATACTGTGTAGTATTTGCAGCTGAAATAGCAACACACGTGACAGCGTTGACCCTCCAGCTACTCCACGGTCACATCCTCAGAACAGACAAAGCCCTGATGTTTACCCTGCCTCAGCGAGGAGCTTCAACTCCACTACCAGGCTGAAAGTTATTTTCACCATCGATTACCCTGTTGATCACTTTCTCACTGCACCAAGTCAGCATTTCTGGCAGCAGATCACGTTTTCCTGAAGCCCAGCTGATGTCTTCCAATAGCTTGTTTTGGTCAATCAACACAAACGACCTGCGCTGTCAGTGTTTACTGGAACCAGGTGCTGTACGTACACTACTTTATGCTTCTACTCCGCTATGACTCAGAGGGAAATATTGTACTTTCTAGTCTACTACACTTATCTGACAGCCAGTGTTGTAGTAGAGTCACAAAACCTCAAGTGCAAGTCCCCGTTAACCGAGTCCGTTAAACAAACTGCCACAGAGTTATTCTGTGTGACAACAGGCAAATAAACTTAAATGGACGTGAGCTGGATACACACAGTGCAGGCAAACAGGTTTTAATAGCTGATGCCAAATTATCATGTCCTGTTACAAAAAAGTCTTGAGTCCTTGTTTCCAACTTCAGAGTCTGAACGCAGTCAGTGCTCGAGTCCTAGTCGTCGCTGCTCAAGTCGAAGTCACATCAAGTCCTGAAAAATCAGGACTTGGACTCCAGTAGGAGACAACACTGCCGACAGCTCTAGTTACTTTGAAAATTAAGACTGTAGATAGTGGTAGTACTACGCAGCAGTATCTACAGTAGTTCAAGTGTCTTTCATCAGCTGCTCACACAATGCAGCAGTAATAAATGTATTAATACATAAAGGTACAACAGACAACACAGTGAAGTACATTTTGATACATGTTGCTACTTTTACTTTATTAAAATGACCCCAGTACTTCTTCCACTACTGTGAATAACGACCATCACCACCTGCAACTTTTTCTTTACAGATTAAACTCAAACACATGTAGTGGAGTCAAAAGTACAGTACAATAATATGAAATGTAGTAGAGTGTAAATCAGTATAACATGGGCATTTATGGAAAATACAAGAAGCTTAAAGTTGTACAACAATACTTAAGTGTTCCACTATCATGTGCTTATAGTAGCAGTAGTATTTAAGAGGGATTGTATTTGTTTACTGTGTACTCTCACATTTAGCTGTTCAGAACACAGTAGTACTCCTGAACACAACCTAAACCCTGCTGCAAACCATCATTTCTGCCTCACTGCTTCCATCTTGTGCTCACACAGTGTCTGACATTCTGGGGATAAACAGATCAATCAGATCGTCAGGACAGTGATCAGCTGATTGATCGGTGACCCTGCTGGTTGGGTTTCTGCTTGTTTAGTCATTGGTTAGAGAGTAAAGCACTGGT
>NW_018128336.1:77135-87848 GCF_001952655.1 Monopterus albus
TGATTTCTCTGGAGGAGACACAACAACACACAAACACATCAGTACAAATATTCCTCCAACATTTAGAGCACAGAGAAGTTTACATCTTCATGTGGACAAACGTCAGTTTAGGCTCCAAGCAACAAACATGGAAAACTAAGAAGTTTCAGCTTTAAAACAAAGATTTTAACAAACTGCATCTGAAGTCACTTCTGTCTATTTGAGTTTAATGAACTCAGCTGAGGCTCCATCACTATAAAGCTCAAGTCCAGCATAGAGAGGCTGAGTGAATGTGGTCTGGACTCTGTGGAGGAGAGTCATGGTTTCAGAGACGCTGTAGAAGGACAGAATACCTGCTGTGTGATCCAGGTACACTCCAAGTCTGGAGGACCGAGGACCTGAGACAGGATTGTGGATGTTGTTGTACCAAAGAAAATAACTGTTTTGACCACAATTTAATGCCCAAGATTTGCCATTGTATCCAAATCGACTTTCCTTCCAGCCCCCTGTTCTCCTGATATCCTTGTATGCGACTGCTACACTAAGTCCTTCCCCTGTCCACTCCACCTCCCAGTAACAACGTCCAGTCAGACTCTCTCTACTCAGGACCTGACACCTATCAGTGAATCTGTCTGGGTGACTAGAATAAGACTGTTGTTGACTAATTGCTGTTGCTTTTCTGTTTCCTTCAGATAATAACAGACGTGTGTATGCTGTGTTTGGATCCAGTGTGATTTCACATGAATATCTTAAGAATCCATCTCTGGTCTTGGGCTCTGCTGGTGACAGTAAAACATCCACTTCAGCCAGTGTCAGTGAGATGTTTGTCCATGTTTCCCTCAGGGCCTCCTGTAGTTTCTCTCTGACCTCTGACACAGCTGCTGTCACATCCTCAAAGTATCTCAGAGAATGCATGTCGATGCTGGATGAGTGTGTAGACTGACTGAGTGCTGACGAATTTCTCAAAGCTTTTTATTTTTTTAACCCTCAGCAGAAGCATAAGACACAATGAAACACGGATGAGCATCCCTGAATGCTTAAAGAAAACAAGAAAAACTATAATAGGATTTGGGATTTAATAAAAGCTTCTAAAATACTGCACCTCACCAGTAGTACAATCTGCTAAAGACTAAAGCTGAAAATAAGAATACTGTGTGATTATAGTGTACGTAATATAGACACCCCGACTTTTAAACATAATTAAATAAACATGCCCTTCCTCTCCCTGTTACTGTATGATGCAGTACAATTAACTGTCAGTTTAGTTACTATTGGCATAGTACTGGGAGTCCAGTCTTCTTCAGCTCCTCCACTAAAGCTGCTAACGTGGTGTTTTTCACCAGGTCAGGCCTCGGTCTGAACGTCTTTCTGCACTGAGGGCAGCTATGGACATGTCTCTGGTCTTCCTCATCCCAGTGTCTTTTAATACAGTTCATGCAGAAGCTGTGTCCACAGGGAATAGCCACCGGATCCTTCAGTAGATCCCGACAGATGGAACAAGAGAAGTCTTCCTGGTCCAGCTGAACTCCTGTCTGCGCCATTTCACCTCTCAGTGACAACAACTGTGTGAGTTTCACTGTCTGACAAGTGAAACCAGTTTGAGTGCTGATCTACGTCACCACATGTTGGTTACACCCATCTTCAAACTGTAGATCTGAAGGGGGGGAACCAGGAAACATCAGGACAGAGTGGAGCTGCTGTGTCTGAGAGAAGAGGGAGGGTCATCAGACTGGACCTCATTCCAGGAAGAGGAAACCAAAAGACTTCAAGTATTCACAGTAGAAGTACTCAGTGCAGAAACACGTCTCCTGGGACTGTTTGACTACTATATATTAAATCATGACATTATTATTGCTCACGCACTGATGTCAAAGCAGGATGTTGCTGTTGGAGGTGGTCGAGGTGCAGCTCTGTTCAACTGTTCTGTTTCCAGCTGCAGCTAATGATTATTTTCATTAGGGATGAATCTGCTGATTAGCCTGCTTTCTCCATTACTTCGCTGACTGGTTTGTAAAAATTGTGAAAATATGCAGAAACATGGTCTCTTGTTGGACATTTCAAGCCTCTCATGGCCCCTGGTGGCCATGGGGCCCCGGGCAGACGCTGAGCTCGCTGGCACCTCGGGCCGTCTCTGTATTCAGGAGTTTCCTTTAGGTTGCCACTGGTCTGTAGCTGCAACAAGCTGACAGTAAAATGTGAATTAAGTATCCCAATGAAGCCAGTAACAGGTTGCACACCGACCTTATATGAATCTGCCGCGTCTGGTTTTCATGCTTGTGTTTGCTCAGTAATTACAGCGCCGCCCTTCACCTACTTTCGTTTTCGCTCCAAAGTGAAAGTAAACCTCAGCCAGTGTGTGTTTGAATGTGTTGTCTGCGTTTTCATCCATGAAACGTGTCATTAACGATAATTACGATCAAGCTGAACACATTCGTCGTGGTCTTTGGTGAAAGGTGAGTGATTGAACCACTGTGTTTTAATTCACTTAGTTATATTTCATGTGTAACGACAGGACGGCGCCACGGGCGGATATTAGGACGAAGCTGTTGTCAGTTTAGGTGGTTTCAGTGCTTGGTTATTTGTCCTGCTGCTGTAAAGACTGGTACCAACAGCCTGGCAGTGATGGAAGAAGTACTCCGAAGTACTGGTGGGTGTACTATTACCACACTGTGACAGTGTTGCTTACGTCTCCACCTAAACGTTTGAGGGCGCACGGCCACATTTCGAGCACTACTTAGTTTGTATGCGCAGAAACATTTACTGGTTTATCTTTAGTGGCTGGGCTGATGGCCATGTCAGTCAGCTGGTCACCACGTTGGTCCAGACTGGAACAACCCAAACATGGGCTGCAACTAGAACAGACATCCGTGTTCCCCAGAGGATGAAGCCTCATGACTTTGGTTTCCCCTGGAGCCACCATGAGGCTGTTGTCAGTTGTTTTTAATGAAACAACTGTTGGATGGATTGTGATGAAATTGGGTTCACACATTCATGGTCCCATCAGGATGATTACAATAACTGGGGTGAAGCTGAACTTTTCATCTGCCCTGTCATCAGGACAAAAATGGAATTTGTGTAAAACTTTTGTTTATGATTAGGTATCCAATCCCATCAGCTGTACTTGGTGTTTAGTACTAATTATCAGGTTTTAGCCTGCTAACACACTGGGCTAGGGCAGTAAATACTAACCAGCTGAACGTGTTAACAAGCTGAGGTACAGTCCGGCCTCACAGAGCTGCGGACGTGGCTGGAGACTCCTTTCTTGGTCATTTTAACAGTCAGAAGCATCAAACATGATCAGTGGTCAGTCAGTTAAAATGAAACCCCACAGTGCTGTGCTTCACTTCCCATTCACTGACCCTCCTTTTCATCACACCCTCAGAGATGGCCGGGTGGCACCGTAATGACAGCTCCCAGGTGAGAGACGCCCTTCAACAAGACAACCACCCTGAGAGTAGTCACACTGACAAACACCAGCCTCAGAAAGAACACAGCAGCAAAGACACACCACACCAGGCCTGCCCCTCCTCCTCCTCGCCCCCTGGATCCCCCAGCACCGGTGATGCCAGAGAGAGGCAGGTGGAAGGGAGGGAGCCAATGAGGCCCAAGGGCTCACCATCATGTTGTCAGCTGAATGAGCTGAGGCGACTTCCACAGTGCCACAACAAGCTGGGGAAACTGACCTTCGACAGGACGCACACCGTCCTTGTAGATGTGAGATTCTCTCCTTTTCAACTTTGTCTCCACTGCTAGAAAGTAACCAAGAATATTTACTCAACAAAAATACTCCATTACAATTAGTACAAGTCCTACATAAGCTAAAGTACAGAAGTATTATATTTTATCAAAGTACCTGTTTCATAGTAAAATGTTCCTCTCACTGATGCATCATCATCTCCGAGGTCAGTAGACTGTTAATCCCGATGCAGCATGGTACTGTTGGAGCTGCTGCAGGTGGTGTTGGCTCTACCATCTTTATATACAGTTAGATACAGTAGTTTAGCCCACTGGTTCCCAATCTAGAGGTCAGGTCCCTCCTAAGGGTCACTAGATAAATTTGAGGGGTGGTGAGATGATCAATGGGAGAGACGCATCAGAAGTGACCAGATGCTCTGACACATGCTGCTTTTTTGAGCTTCTGAAATGCAGTGGAGTAAAGCAAGAGGTAACATTAAGTGGTAGTACTAAAGTATGGTACGTTAATACATGCACACGGTTACCTTCTAGCACCACAGGTGAACATTTTACATAAAAACATACATTTGTCGTCTGTAACACGCTGTTAAAGATTCCAGCCTTTTGTCCTGGTGATGTTTCAGACAGTAGAGTGATTTCCTTCCTCACATAATTTCATTTAAATAACTTCATCATATCACAACCCTCAGATTTGTCCTGCGACCCTGTGGAGGGGCCTGACCCCTAGGTTCGGAACCACTGGACCAAACTAACTGTATGCCCATGTAGCTTCACCTGGAGCAGCATCAACTTAATCTAATGTCAGATGTAACGATATCTCAGTCACAGGAGACATTTTACTGCAGAATGAGTACTTTTGATACCTCAAGAACATTTTGCTGATAATACTGTGCCGAATGCAGGACCTTTACTTTTAATGGAGTACTTTCACATTGTACTGCTACTGTTACTTAAGTAGAAGATCTGAGTTCTTCCTTTGACACTTTATCTCTCACACAAGTTCTCACAGTGCAAAGGTGGTTCAAACACACTACGTTGTTTTTCTTCCAGGTGTCTTATTTCAACTGTGGAGGAGGAATTAAGCCTCAGCGAGGGAGACTCCTGTGGGACAGAAACTTTGTGAAGATGCCGTACTCGCCAGAAAACAAAATCAACAAGACTGGATTCCTCATGGTGAGTTGGGGCTACACACCTGTAGACCTGTTGACCTGTTGTCTTCTTAACTGGCTGCTAAAAAGACAGAGGAGTAAAAAATGTCTAATTCGTGTTTCTTGCATGTGCACTCTTTTGCCAAATAAAAGGGACTATGAGAATGTGTACATGCTAGCAGCTCTGTGAGCCTGCACCGAGGCAACACTAAAAGGCTTTTACTGAAGGGAACAATTAGGTTTTGCATGTGTCCTGTGACAGAGCTTTGGCAGAAGAAACACTGTAATAGGGGAAAAAGGTTGAGCTTAGTTGTGATAAACTGAAATGACATTTGGTTTTGATCGATCGTTCTGTGTCGAGCTGAGCTTCTGAACTCAGAGGTCTGTTGATCAACTCTTAGTCACATGACTTGGATGAGAAGAGGAGCCATGAATGGGAATGTAACCAAACTTTGTTGTAGCCCAAATGCTACAAAAAGTCTCACAGTTTGACCTGCACAGAAACATATGAAGTAGCCCATATACAACCAGATGACTGACACTGCCGTCCCGAAGCAGTGCTGCTAGCATGGCTAAAAAAATAAATACCACCCATATGTAATTAAAGACGGTGAACGGTTCTTAAACTGATCTCTTGTGGTCACAGTCACAGACCCAGGGGCAGAGGTGGGAGGTGATCTCGAAGAAGCTGAAGGATGTGGCCAGTAGGAAAGCAGCGAACGTTGATCAGGTGGAGGTACGATGGCAGCTGTTATACATTTATACACCAATACTATCTCTATGGCCCATGAACCGTTCAACCTCACTCTTCAGCCGTGTCTCTTTAGGAGGCGATCATCAAATATAACCCAAAGTATAAAGGACAGTGGTCATTTGATGCCCTCTCCTCCTTCGTTAAGGTCAGAGTCCATGTGTTTACTTCACATTTTTCAGCTGTATGAGTGAGTGTCTGAGCCCTCTAACGATGTGAAACCCTCATACTTCCTTTCAAGTGTATCCCAGAACAAGAAAACTACTTCTCCACGCTGTTTCCAAAGATCGCAGATTTGGCCTTGAGGCTGCCTGACCAAGTACAGAAGGTAGGAAACCTACTGCATCCGCTCGCTCTGCACTAGGTTCATTTAATGATGGAGTGTGTCCGTGTTCTCAGGCCATCCCGCTGCTTCAGAAGGAACGCCCTGTAGCTGTCACCCTGTCACAGGAGCAGATATCCTGCCTGCTAGCTAACGCCTTCTTCTGCACCTTCCCTCATCGCAACGTGTCCGGACCAAACGCCGAGTACCACAACTACCCCAGCATCAACTTCACCAGGTGACACAGGCTCACTGTGTTACATACATGATTGCAGCTCTTGTCTCCAATGAGTGTGTCTGAGCTCATTGTCATTGTGCATGTAGCCTGTTTGGAAACTGGTCACTCCGGAAGAAAGAGAAGCTGCGGGCTATCATGCATTATTTTAACGTGGTCACGAACGAGAGTAAGTATATGTTCTGCCTTGTCTTTCTGCTGTTAGACGTTATGAGTGAAGCCTTGTGACTGCTGTTGCTCTTTGCAGACAGTAAACCGAAAGGACTGGTGACGTTTGAGAGGCGATGTCTCAGAGACACAGACACACACAACTGGGACAGGTAATAATAAAAATACTCTATGTTTATAGATCACATGTGAAAGCCCAGGTTACAAAGCACTTAACACAAGACAGCCGGTTAAATCAACAAATGACAAAATCAAATATTACATCTAATCATATTACATCAAATGCATTAGATCAGACACGGTCAATGGCTGTAGCTGCTCCGCACAGCTCATAGAGGTAGTGCTTGGTATTCGGGGGGTTACTTTTTTTTTTTTAAATAGAATTTACAATACATAATTTAGTGGGCAGCACAAAAACATTTTAAAGACTACAAGGATTAATGTGTACCACTATCAGTTAAATAAACAATGTATCAATAAGGAAAGGCCACTGGAAAGTGCAAAGAGGTCTGGACTGTTCTGGTTAAAAGCCTGGAGTTGTGCACAGTAGTCGATCAGTAGATAAAGAGGCTGCTGCTATATTCAAGGTCAGATGAGATAAACTTGTAAAATGAACTGCAAGTATCTTTTTGGTCAAACAGAAACCAGGACTTGTCACATATTTGAGGTCAGACCATTGCTGGGACCCAATAACAACAGTTTCTTTAGAGTTCAGTTGAAGGACGTTATAAAATAATCAGTTTTTTATCGGCATAAAGTGAAAAACGATGCTACCATAGCTGCTGATATTTCACTAAAAACCACAAATGTCAACCTCCTGGTTGCGTTGAGATATTTTAGCCTGGACCAAAGCTGTGGGCCGACAGAGGGATGTTCTGTAGCCTGGCTAATAAACCTCTGTATCCAGAACAAACTGAGTCTTTGTGAGTCTGAACCTGTTTTGTTTTGACAGCTGTAAGGAGACACTGCATAAACTGCATGTCACATCAGACGGCAGCATCGAGACTGAAGGTACAGGGCTGCTGCAGGTGAGAATGAACCCAATACACACTGATCCCCAGCTGCTTATGGCCAGAATTCATTTCTCATCATTCCTATGTGCGTGCAGGTGGACTTTGCTTCCAGCTCGATCGGTGGAGGTGTGCTGGGCTCTGGTCTGGTGCAGGAAGAGATCCTGTTCCTCATGAGCCCAGAGCTGATTGTGTCCCGCCTCTTCACCGAGAAACTCTCAGACAACGAGTGTCTGATCATCACAGGTACAGTAGTAATGAAGAGATCAGTCGAGCAGGGTCCCTGTCAACAGATGTGTTCACACAGCACTCGCCTAAGTGACCGAAATTAAGTCAAAAAGGTCAGACCTGCTTTGGTCCCACCCTCTCGATGTGAGGATTCTTTTTCACTGTTTTATATCAGTTTTAAATTAATGTTTTTAGATTTTGGACCGTTGTTTAGGGAAAAGGTTTATCATCAGCTGTTAATTGTGTATAATGTAACTTATGCTGACCAAAGTGCTGTGTCCCCTAAGGCGCTGAATTCTAAGTTAAAGGCTAAGTCGTCAGCGCTCGGTATCTTCCCATACTGTTAACAAATCCCATGGAAAGACAAACCATTAATAAGCATCCTGTAGTTTGACCCCCCACACACACCTTCCTGCTGTCACAAACACTCACTAAAGACTGAATGTGGATTCATCCGCTGCTGAAAATAGTCCCCAACAAATGCGCCATTTCCTCCTGTTTGATACAAACTAGGAACTTAATGAAACACCAGATTTGTGATGAGGGAGCCACAGACTGAGTAGAGAGGTGAACACCACTTTGTTGGGTTTGGTCTTTTCACTGGTTTCATTATTAACAGGAAAAATATTAAACAGATGCCATCACTGTGTTTGTCAGGCTGCCAGCAGTTCAGCCGTTACTCTGGTTTCAGTGACAGCTTCGAGTGGGCGGGGCCATACGAGGACTACCTGGAAAGGTACGAGCATGAGCTTTGTGCATTTTAATTTGGAGTGCACTGGGTTTTCTCACAGATTTAACGTGCTCTTTGCAGAGATAAGTGGGGTCGGATGAAGAGGCAGATCCTAGTGATGGACGCGCTGAACTTCAAACGCAGACAGGAGCAGTACAGTATGATCAACGTGATACGGGAACTCAACAAGGTAGGTAGCCGTCCTTTGGATTTCAGAGCATCCAGAAAGTCAGTCACTGATTTTTAAATTGTTATATATTTCAAAAGTTATTTTGGTAGTTAATTTGGTCAAATAAAAAAAAACTACTGGGAGTTAAAAGTCCATTTAAATAAGTCTTTATTTTTAAAAGAAGCAGCATCTGAAGTCAGGCATAGCTGAAGTGGTAAAGTCCTCCCTAACTTCAGGGCAGCAGCAACCAGGCCTGGTCCCTCCATCTTTTGTGCCCAGTGTTCGTACTTCCAGGATCAGCTGATCTGAACTAGTACACCTCAAACTTCAGCGAGACAGGGAGCAGCTGGACCATTTAACGCCATAAAAACAAAGAAGTTTAAACCGAATCTTAAAATGAACAGGCCAATGAACAGAAGATAGAACAGGTGTAATATGCTGGCGTACAAGTTAAAAGGTGAGCTCCTGCATTTTGCACCAAGTGAAGATGGAAGAGTGAGAAATGACTAAATCCCATAAACAACACATTGCACCAATGAAGACCTGAATAGTCTTCTCCAGCTCGTGGTGATGAAGAAAAGATGTGACTTTTCAGCATACAAAGCTGGAAGAAGCTAGTTTTTACCACAGCACTAATCTGTTTTTATATTGGCTGCTGATGCAAGTCTCATGACTTTATTTTACGTTGTCAGTTTCACATGATTTTATTCATGTCCTTGAAGGCATACTGTGGATTTAAGGGACAGGGGCCCAATGAGCCGGACATCGCCACGGGCAAATGGGGCTGTGGAGCCTTCAACGGAGACCCGCAGCTCAAAGGTTTACTTTAAATGTTGGGTTTCAGTCTACACATGCAGCCACTGGTGAACCACGGATGAACACATGAGAGACTATAACCTTGAGCCTTCTACTTCTGTTCCCGTGCAGCTGTGATCCAGCTGATGGCAGCAGCAAAGGCCAGGAGAGGATTGGCCTTCTTCACCTTCAGGGACCGCGTCCTGGAACAGGGCCTGCAGGACATCTACCGCCTGCTGGTCACAGAGGGGATCACAGTTGGTGAGAGTTCTCCTGACAGAAAACTGTTCAGCTGTTTCTCATTTTGGTCACATCTGACTGTTCAAACTGCTCCTTTACAGATAAACTGTACAGACAGCTGGAGGACTACTGCGGGGTGCAGCAGGCACGTGGTGATCAACATGTGGATCTGTTCCAGTTCATCACAAACAATGTCCAACACTACAGGAGCCATCTGTGAGGACACATTCCTGATCTTGTCTGCATCTGAATTTGCACTAAAATCTAAGATTACAGAAATGAAGAGGAGGTTACTTAATCTGAGCTGTGCTTTACTCCTTGCCACTGTGTTGTCACCTCAGATGGCTGCAGCTGCTCAAACTGTCGCTAATTAATGTTAATTCTGTGAGGAGGAACATGACGACAGGCCAAAATAAAACTTATCTGTAGTTCCAACAGAGTGAGACATCACCTCTTTAGAGGATCTCACCATGTCACATCTCCAGTCAACCTTTATTCACAACTTATTAACAGTTTAAGCTTCTGACCTTGATTTTGTACCAGGACCTTTATTGTTTGGATCAAGTAGCTTGTGAGAAATGCAGTTGTTTTACTGTCTGACATCAACACTTAAGTAAATAATCAGCCTCATCAGCAGATTTCTGATGTTGAATGACTCTGATTGGGATCAGAAACTGAAATCAGAACCAGGACGTCCCAGATGAGAAGAGACAGGAGAAGTTTGATGATTTAGTTTTTTAAAAATTCTGTTTGTGTTTTGATCATTGGAGAAAATTATTATTCATCATTATTAATTGATTTGATTTGATTTGATTTATTCTTTCAAGCATATAAAACAGTTGATAATCAATTTGCTTATACCTAGTACATGCTTGAATGGAGTAGGAAGAAGTCAGACTTATCCAGTCCTACCCCATGACATCATCTTACCATCATTGGTTTGGAAGCAGTAAATGATTCACTTCTGCACACACACACATTATACTAAAAAAGGAATATAACAGTGTTAACATTCTTAAATCACACAGTTGATATAATAAAGAATGGTTACAAAATATAATCATTGAGCCTGTTCTTGCTTATATCTTGATTGACACACACCTTAATATTTACGTTTGAACTCGTCAATTCTATTACTATTTTTTATGTCCACACTTAAAGTATTCCATAGTTTTACCCACTTATGGAAATACAAAATCTTTTTTTGGTTGTACGTATAGCATGAATTTTATAATTTAACTG
>NW_018128336.1:90028-91766 GCF_001952655.1 Monopterus albus
AAATCCATTCCTCTTACAGTGTTAATCCAAGTCTCAGATATAGCAATTATATTAAAAGAACGTTTTAGACTACTAAAGTAATGTTTTATACTCTGAAAGTTTGCATATAAACTTCTGCTATTAAAATGAATTAATGATAGCTTGTTCTCAGTCTTGACATTGCTGTTAAACTGCTCATCCGTGTAATACTTGCAGATTTTTTCAGAGTTCTCATAAAAATTTATCTCAGGGTCAAAGTCTTCGTCCGGTTCGTGATAATGACTTTCAGAATCTCCAGTAGTGTTCAGTTCCAGCTCCAGTCCCTCAAAATCTATTAACTTCTGTAACAATCCACTTGCATCATTCCCTACATTGGTCATACTTGTTGTTGATAGTTTCCACGCTCATCTGCCGTCGCAGATATCAATATATCTGCGTGACTCTTCAGACATGAGAGGGTCCAGCGACCTCTTCATCTCTCTGTCCTGGCATTCTGAGTTCACTGTAAATACTGAATCCCACCAACGTGCGTGAACCAGTGTTTGCATCAGCTCCTCTTCTTTTGCAGGAACCAGACAGTATTTTGGTAACATCGATCTGTTTGTGCTGTTTCACACGCTGTGTGGGTTATGTTAGACCGACCGACAGCCTGCGCTGCTGCATTGATGATAACTTTGTCAGATACACCGTTTTCCCCAGAGGAAAATGAATAGAAACACATGGGTCTGAGCTGAACCTGTAACTGGAATACAGCTAATTTGGTGGTTTATCAATAAATGTATGTAAATGTGAATTCACAGATCATCAATAAAGGAATGTTAAATATGAACTAATCACAGAAAGGCATGGTGACCTGATCAACAACAATTCAGGCATTAGGATATGATTTATTAAATATAAATTTAAAAAACCTCCAACCGAGCTGTTTGAAGAGGAACTAAAATATTTATTCGTTAAACAGTAAAACATACAACACTATGAAAATAAATACGTCCTTCAAAGCTGAGGCATCCCGTTGTTACGTCACCACCATCGCTGCCACGACTTCATTTGTATTACAATGAAACTCATTTCAAGTAGTCGGTTACATTTGGTACGAGCGGAGACGCCAACAGTGACGTGTGAAGTGTTTGTTTACAGGCAGACTCCAGAATGAGACAGTTCACAAAAGGCCTCACTGTTTTTAAAACCTGATTTGTGGAGGCCAATTCAGATAAAAGTGCTTAAAATGGTCCTACTTTTCTATTTACTGCCTATGTATATATATTTGTTTTCATTAGTTAGTCCCAGGCTCTGCTGCACTGCAGTGCTGCCAGGTCTCAGGCGGTCACACTGTGCTTCAGACGCTGCTGAACTTCTCCATAAAGTCCAGTTTAAAGGAACAGTTGGACATTTGGCAAATGCAGTGTGATCGATAGATAAGCATAAAGCCACAGCCAGCAGCTGCTCAGCTCAGCTTAGCACGAAGACACCAACTCTGCCAAGACAAAGTCCTGCACAGACCAACCAGTTCCACCACCACCAACATTACTGAGCATCAGAGGTGCCGACAGTGGATTGTGTTACATCTGGACAGAGCCAGGCTGCTGTTCCTGCACCAGACTGAGGTGAGAGCAGCAACAATCTTCTCATCTAACTCATATAGAGTTAGAATATGCTTATTCCCCACTAATCTTTTAAAATGTGCGTCCTTGTTTTCTGCCCCGCTAACAGTTTGGGCAGCCTGTCACAGATCAATACACAATTAAAATATTTGTTC
>NW_018128336.1:91796-124233 GCF_001952655.1 Monopterus albus
GCGGAAGCAGAGCAGGTTAGTTTTTATTTAACAAAATAAAAGCAAATAAATTACAAGTTAAAACTGTCTTACAAACTCTTTTAGTGTTTTTAGCCAGTGTTCATCAATGTGAGCACAGGGTTTCCATGGTAACTGTGTTAAAATGAGTGGTTGTGCATTTCGTTTAAAATGAAACCCGTCAACCGGACATGTAACGACTGAGTGGGGACGTTGGAGCTTGGCAGCCGATGGTGTGGGAGAGAGGAACAGGCTGCAGACGGGTTGTTAGAGTTTCCCTGCGAATGCCTCCAGATCGAAGGCGGTGTCCAGTAAACGCTGCAGCTCCATGAGGTGCGTTTGTTTGTTCCCAGTAGCTGGAGCTGCTGCAGGCTCACGACCAGCGTACCTACAGCACAAATGAGCAAACATACAAACATTCACAGCAGAGTTACCAACTGAGATCATGTCCCGTTACCTTCCTATGCACCAGCAGAGCTTACCAGATGGGCCGGCTGTTGCTGACGCTGGTATGGATGCGGGGCTTGACGTAGTAGTAGTAGCCCTGGTTCTTGTGCTCCTCCTGGCACCAAACCAGATCAGCACTTGTGTAGCGATTGGTCTCCGCCTGCACCAGATCGAAGGGGAATGGCGAGAGCTGAAAAAGAGCGAAACATCCCACCAGTGACTGGGCCCCATGAAAGCTAACACACAACAGAGGCCAGAATTACAAAGTTCACTCCATATACGTCTGAGGTTGTGTTTGCCTGCGCTTTGGCTCTACCTGTTCGATGCGGACAACAGCCACAGTGTCATCCATGCCTCTGTTCTTGCGTTCGCGGGTCAGCTCATAGAAGATCTTCCCGGTGCAGAAAATGACTCTCTTCACGTTTTCTGGGTGGAGAGCTGCAGCCCCGTTGTCTGTGATCACACGCTCAAAGTGAGTTCCTACAGGACAGGAAACACAAAGATTAAAATGACAGAATTTTTTTTTTATTGAAACAAAGTAACACATGGGAGACAAGACAACAGATACATGACATTACAAACATTGACTCTGTTGCACTTGTTCCTGTCAGGACTCACCTGGCAACATGTCATCAAAGCTGGACTTGGCCTCAGGGTGGCGCAGCAGAGACTTGGGAGTAAATACAACGAGCTAAGATATAAAGACAGCACAGGACATGTTAGGGGACTTAAACACATGAGGCTGTGTGTTGAGTCACAGCTCATGGTGTGAGTCACTGACAGGCTTCCTGAAGGGCAGCAGGATCTGTCTGCGCAGCACGTGGAAGTAGTTTGCAGGAGTGGAGCAGTTGACAATGATCCAGTTACAGTCGTACAGCTGACGCACTGCGAAGTCCCCCGACAGGTTCTGATCAAGAGTCGACAGTTAGAAGCAAGTGAGAAAACACAAATCACAGTAACAGTTATATTCTGTTGTGATTTTTCTTTTTTGGGGAGGATCCTGCAGTTCCCATAATGCTCTGGAAAATGAAAACAGTGGGTTTGGTGTTGGATTCAGTGAGTTACAGTAGCTGAGTCACATCGTTTAGCACATGTTTGTTTATGTTCTGTTAAATGTCTGAATTAGCTGTGAGCAGCTCGTGCAGCTGCAACGTGTCAGATGTTCAGACAGAAAACATAAAAATGAAATTAATGTGAGTCTTTTATCCTAAGTGGATTTATGAATGTGTCACCTGATGAATTTTGATGCAAACTGATAAATCAGTGCCCAAACTACAGTGAGTGACGTCCTCATGTTTGCAGACAAGAACCGCCTGGATTACTGTTACTGAAGCAGACTGACTCCAGTCATGAGACAAACTATAATAAAGAGTCGTGTAAGGTTTGCGCCACACCACCTCTCTGTACTGTGACAAGAAAACAATGAGAATACAGCTGCCAAAGGTGGGGTGTTGTTTGTCCTCTATCTGTCCAGAGAGAGTATGTGAATGTGTTTGTATTCACTGGCAGCTCCAGAAAACAGACCGACACAGACTCACAGGGAGAACATCTGGGTCATCGTTGCACATCTGGAGGAACCTTTCGGGACGAGCAGACGAGTGCTCTGGGCCCTGACAGAAAGAGAAACCACCAAGGTTGGACAGGTTGTGAGAATCTGTCTCTGTGCCGAAACAAAGCAGGCACAGAGGTAAAAGCAGAATGTGGCAGGTCAGGTTCCTCAGCTCCTACCATTCCCTCCATGCCGTGAGGAAGCAGCAGCACGATGCCGTTCTGCCTGACCCATTTGGCCTGACCAGAGCTGATGAACTGGTCGATGATGCACTGGGCTGTGTTGTGAAAGTCTCCGAACTGGGCCTCCCACAGAACCAGTGCGTTGGGACTGGCCATGGCAAAGCCCAGCTCGAAACCTGCACAGAGAAGAGAAGGTGCAAACAGAGCAGCCTCAGTGACATGGGCAACATTCCTGAAGGAAACACGTGTCCTTCGCTGCTGTAGTGAAGGCTCCGTGCTGAGACACCTCAGCGGATCTGTCAGCCTGTTGACTGTGAACAGATTCATATCAAGGTAACGAGCGCAGTTCGTTGCTGTCTCTGTCCTCTGGAGTTCTGACTCTGTCTTTCTGGGAAACACAGTCAGTACTTTTAGTTTCCTCCTATGGCATCAGTCCACACCTTCGCCTCAATGTGGGAGCCTCCTCATTCATATCTGAACAACTCCTGGATGGATGTCCATGACATTTTGTACATATATTCATGTTCCCCTTAGGATGGATCCTAATTACTTTGGTGACCCCTGACCTTCATCATCAGGGCTGTGTTTAATGCAACAGATTGTCTAGACCTTATTTAACTATGGACATTTATAGGAGAGGGGTAAAATAAGATACATGTGTTTAGCCTTAAGATGGACGGGTCAGAGGTCACGTGTCATATGTTTGTGTGTTTCACCAGGGTTAGTCTGCAGGTTCTGAGGACACACGGTGTTGTGTCTGCTACTTTAGCCTCGGTTCACCCTCAACTATATTTCTTCAGCATATGTAACCGGGCAGAATCCAGTGTTCATATCGTGGTTTGGGAAACAGGAAATGACTTTTATGACGCACCCCTCCTCAACAGGTCAGAGCTCGACTGTCTTTTTTGTTAAGTGGGTTCATTTTTAGCTTTGGTCAGTGTTAATTTTGGCGCCTTCGTGTGATTTAGATCATGTCTTTACATGTCTTTAGTCACTTTTAATGTTTTTTTTTAATCTTCAAAACATTTTGAGACTCTAGCTGTCACCATCTTTGTGGTGTACAGTTGCCATGGTTACAGGTGTTTATGCTGTTTCAGTCCAATTTGGGCTAAAGCCCTGTTCACTGGATTCAGCCCAAGAGGAGAAGCTAAACCATGGGAGAACCTTAACACGGTGAGGTTTGTTCAGCCGACATCTAGAGGCAGATTCACGTGGTTCACCGCTCACATTCATCTAGAGCTGACTGACTCCACAGCGCTTCCTGTTCCATGATCTGACCTGCTCATAAATGTCAGCTGCATGTTCCTCATTTGTCTCAGATATTTTAGTGTAGATGAATTTGTTCCATACACGCCAGGAGACAGAGACAGGGCGTTACTGAATGTAAGATGCTTCGTATTAACAGTCATGTAACAGATCACGAGCTAAATCAACTGTTGACCAGAAGAGTTTTGGTTTTACTGATCAGGAGCTGCAGTCTGTGACTCCACAGATGGTGCAGGTCACGGACTAAGACTTTGCATTAGGACAGATATTACTTCATGTCCACTCATCATGTCCAGATACACTGCACTACAGCCGACTTGATTTTGGTTGTGGATGGTTCAAGCATTTGAACCCTTGAGACGAGTTTGTGTGGTGCTCACCTAGAACTCCATATTCAAACAGAGAGCTGTTGCAGACGGTGTAGGGAGCTTGATCAGGGGAGATGTAGTTCATTGGGATGCAGGTCCTCTTATCAGCATTCTGGTCGTGCAGAACATGGTGTCGATGACTGTGGAAAGAAATGACAGACATCATACAGAGTGAGAAACACAGGCTGCAGAACAAACCAGGAGGAGCAGGATGGCGTGTCTGTTTGCTGAGGGTAATGATGCCATTTGTCACCCTCGTCTTTCTGTGGCTGAGAGGAGTAATGCAGCTTTCTAGATAAAAAGCTGACAGTATGTATAAAAAGGTCAAAGGTGAGCTGGAGTAAACATTGACAAGAGTTTTTTTTACTTGAATATCTTCAGGAGTAAATCACCACTTTTTCAAAAAGCCTGTGACACATCTCAAAAACACACAAGGAGAAATGTAAACCTGGTATGTGACTTCACACGTCTCACTTCCTCCCATAAAGGCTGAATACATGGCCAAACCGGTGTATACCTGAACGTGCCCCTCTCCACATCCTGTCCACTGAGGCGCACATGGATCCCCTCTTTGAGCAGAGAGCCAAAGGCCATGTACTCCCCCAGAGCCCAGTCGCACATCCGCTGGCTCACCATGTTCGCTCGGCCCTTCAGGATGCGGCTCAAACCTGAAACAGGAAACCACAGCAGAAACAAAGATTTCAGAGAAACTGACAGCGTGTTGACGAGTCTTCATCGGGCAGGACGGGAGTGGAAAGCACCTCCGTGTATGGTGAAGTCGTCCACTGGGACAGAGGCGGCGATGTTTCCGATGTGGCAGAGCTCTTCTTCGCTGATGCCAGTGGGAGGGCAGCTCATACTTTTAGGCTGACCCTCCACAGTGAAGAAACCTACCGACACAAAGACCTTACAGTTCCATGGCTGCAGTGTCCAGACAATGTACTGTATCATCATGTATTAAACACAGAAAAGTTAAAACAACGCCTCTTACCAGGCCAGGGCGAGTCTAGCCAGTGTTTGATGTGAAGGATCTTCTCATCTTTGGAGCGAGTGTAAGCTTCCTCACAGATTTTGTCATAACTCGCTACCTCCTCCTTAAAAAGATGATGGCACAAGGAAACAGCAGCATGTTGTCTTTGTCTTTACTGCTGTGTGACTCTGGGAGCAGGCACTCTGCAGTTTTCCACCTCTGCACTTCTCCTTTGCATTCATTACACTCATTTAACCGACTTCCTCAGCTCTTCTACACAGTGAAAGTGTTGAGCTGTGGCTTCGTTCTGAACAGGGAGCGTTTGTCTCCCACACAGGACCTAATGCCTCACTCTCCTTGTTAACAGGATTAACCCGTGTTGTCTTGTCTTCAGACTAGTTTAACTTGTTTCCTCTTTCTTAATCATGAAGCTCCTCGGTCACTACAACTAGCTCAGAAATGTAGCGATCAACATATTCTGACATTATGTCACAGTGAAACCTTTTTCCTTGATCAGTTCTCAGAATTGAATAATGGTTTTTCCTTTTGGTCTCAAGGTAAATGCAACAGAGGCTTTTCTGTGGTGCCAAAAATACAGAGTTTCTCTGTTTAAAACCTCACATGGAGGTCAGATTCCAATTTCTAACATAATGAATCCAAACCGAGAGATGTGGATTTCACAAATGACTGTTAAATCTTTTGCCACAGCGTGCCTGTTTCAGTAACCTACAGGTGTGCTGGTTGCTTTACCTCGTACTCCTGAGCTGTGACGACTCCCTCGGCAATCAGTTTTTCAGCAAACTTCTGCAGGACCTTCTTCTGTTTCTGGACCCGCTTGTACATCAGTGGCTGGGTGAACATGGGCTCATCCATCTCATTATGGCCGTTACGTCTGTAACACACCTGAGTGTGGAGAGGCAAAAGTTCAGGGATGCTTTCCTGAGGACAGAAACATATGGAAGCATAGTCACATATGCTCAGCTTGCGAGACCTGTCAGGCCTTTGTAGCACTGTATTTAATTTCTGCAGCTCATCTAGGAAGCTGCACCTCACACACCGCTCAGTATTTTATATTATCAATGTCTCAAACAACTAAGTGTAATGTGAATGTGGTCGTCCTCGGTGGTGACTCCTTCAAATTCAGATGTACAGTGCTTGAGCTCTTTCAGCTCACGCTTTGGGGTTTCCAGTGCGTAACTTTACTTTCTTCCTTCAGTCTCACAACTTTGTTTTTACTCATAGCAGGAAGTAGCTGTAAAAGCTCTAAACCGCCACTGTCCACTAGCTACTCAGCAGCAGAGACCAGCTGAGGAGCACAGTGGAGCATTTAGCAGCTCCAAAGCCAGAGGTTTCCCTCAGGAGGTGGTGGAGACCAAACCCAGAGCGAACAGAGAGGGAGCACTGGGCTGAGGTTTATAACAGGGACACAGACACATGAAGGGTCATGCTGCTCTTGATCTGCTGGAGGTATAGACAGACAGCCGCTCGCTAACATGTTCTCTATGTGAACTATATAAAGTGATAACACGTCAAAGATGTGTTCACAGCTTGTGCTGCCCTCAAGCGGCCAAACATGCATCTATGAGCTTTGCTGCGCATCGGTGCTCATAAAGATATAATAATCCAGGGCTTCACCATTTCATTTTCTTGTCTTTGATCCAGGTTAAAAATTCCATGATAACCTTGAGATTTCATGACCACAAACCCATGGCTACATGCAACATAATCTTCAACTGGACAAAGTGCAGTTAGTCACATTTCTTCTAGACCAGAGTATAAGTCAGACAAATGACAACAAACATAAAATGCATGATTTCATGGACCGTCTTCTATGTACTGACCATGTCTACAACCACATCTTTATGGAAAGTGCTTCTCCACTCGGCTGCTACGTCACACACGTACATCACGGCCTCTGGGTCGTCTGCGTTGACGTGAAAGATGGGAGCGTTGACGACCCGTGCTACATCCGTAGGGTACGGAGATGACCGAGCCATCCTGGCGTCTGTGGTGAAGCCAATCTGTGTGGGCAAGAGAATCAGTGAAGGAAATAAAGTGTTTCAATGTTTTCACTTTTCACTTCTTAACAAAGAATCTGATGCAACTTAACAACTAGACTCATAGGCAGTGTTACTGCAGTAATTCTGACACAGGACTGAAGCTGCTTCCTGGGTCCATCATGTGGGTTGTATGGAAAAAAATGACTCTTCTAGTGTCAGACTGGGCTTTCAAAGCAATCCACGCTAAAGTGGGGACATTATGATTTAGCATGCATTCAGTTAACAACATATACTGGTTTTATTTTCAGTTTGTTTAACATAGGTAAAGCCTTTGGCCTCAAAATCAACAGGTTTAGTAGAATTAGCACCATGCAACGTGGCTGTTGACTGTGCTAACTGTAAAACATTATTATAAGAAACAGTCCAAGGGTTGAGAAACACAGAGTGAGACACCTCTAACTGCAGTGCTCATGCTACTTCTTAACATTTGATTGTTCATCCTGCTGCACTTCAGTCTGGCTGAAGTCAGACTGCGAGTACCAGCTGAAACACATCTAGGCATAACAAGATGCCAACAGCCTGTCAGAGCCGAACAGCACGTACCTGGTTGTTCACTACCACGTGTATGGTGCCGTGTGTGGTGTAGGACGGCAGCTCAGACAGGTGGAAGGTCTCGTACACGATACCCTGACCTGCAAATGCGGCGTCGCCGTGAAGCAGAATGGACATCACCTGGAAAAGCATCCCTCAGGTTACACAACCACAGGTGCTCCATATATTCTTGTACACAGCTAGAGCAGCGTACCCTCTTGCCCTCAGTGTCTCCACAGTGGAACTGCTCAGCCTTGGTCTTCCCCTGCACCACCGGGTCCACTGCTTCCAGGTGGGACGGGTTCGCCATGAGTGACATGGCGATGTACCTGTTACTGACCCGGTTCATCCTCTTGTGATACATTCCCAGGTGATATCTGACATCACCAGAGCCCTGAGGACAGAAGGCAAGAAAGGAGTATTTAAAAATAAAACCTGAATATTTTGAACAAAACAATCGTGAACGTTCAGGCAAAGAAAATCATTAGTTCACAGATTAGTTGTTTGACAGCAACTCATCCTCTAAGCCGTTTTACTTATAAGCACATTTCAAACTTGACCAAAGTGCCGGACATCATCAGGAGAAATGGGTAAAATAATTTATCAATAATTGATCTTATCGGACAAACAAGCAGGTGAACGAGCTCATCTCCACAAAGATAAAGGTAAATAAATCTAAAAACATTTATAAAGCTCAGTAATTTAAACAATACCTAGTTTAATAAGAATTACTTCCTTCACTTTGTTTTTCTATGGATCAAATCAGATAAGAGGTTTCTAGTCTTTGTTTAATCAAAGATAGTGAAGAACTAGTTTTTTAGGATGTCACCGTGATGACATTTTACCTTGGTTTCTGACAGTTCACACACAAAATCACCACTGATTTATCAAAAAAAAAACAGCTATAATGAAACCCCCCCTTCCTAAACATCTGGTCTCTGCGGGTGCTGTTCAAACCTCGTTTGCAGCCTCTAGTTTAGAGTCAAACTGGCAGAAGATCTGGTCCAGCTCCTTGCGGATCACGTTGGCCAACACGTTCAGCCTGCCTCTGAAGAAGGAGAAAGCCAGGGGTCAGGACAAAGCGTCCAGACACAGGCTGCTCCAGTGCAGGGTGAACAGTGTACCTGTGAGGCATCCCCATGATCACGCTCTCCACTCCGCTCTGACTGGACTTGTCAATGATGGTCTTGAGGGCCGGGATGAGCGATTCACAGCCTTCCAGACCAAAACGTTTCTCTGATGACCACTTCTTCTGCAGAAACTCCTCAAACCTGTGAACAGGTGGCGGCGCTGTTGCGTCACACTGTGGCTCAGACATTGATGTGGGTAGAGCTGAGGAATGCAAACCAACAGACAGACCTGGTGGATCGGATCACTCTGCCCAACAGGGTCCTCTTCTCCTCCAGGCTGAACTGCATAACTCCTGGAGTCTCAAACTTCTGTCTGATCCACTGGCACTGCTCCACGTCGTTGATGAACATGAACTCTACTCCAATGTGCTGACAGTAGGCCATCTGAAGGAGAGAGGGACAGGGTCGGTGTGAGTGTGTAGGCCTGAAAGGTCAAACAGAGGGTTCATTGGGTCTAATCTGCTAAACTGAGAAGCTGCATTCAATGTTTAGCAGCAGCAACATTTAAACTGCTGTCATTAACATCCCCACTCCGACTGTGTGAGAACTGACTTTATAGCCTCACTCGATGTTGTATTTCCACCTTTATACTGCCACCCAGCTCTGCATAAAGCCCGACATCCTCCTTAAAGCTCGAGAGGACAGAGTCATCATTCAGTGATGACTAGCTGAGTCAGTGTTAACCTGAACATGATTTATTTATTCTAATTTAATTCTGAAGTGTTTTACCTCGAGCCGGTGGATGATCTCCCTGAGCGACAGAGCACTCTCGCTGCCACCAATGAAGGTGGTGGTGGGAAGTCGAAATACCTTGTCCAAGTCTGACTCTGCCAACCCGGAGAGACCTGTTGTAAACACAGGGACGTGCACACCGGGCCAGTGAGGGGTTGGGAGGGTGGAACAGAAACAATACAGACACATAACCATTATCAGGAAAATAGGAAAATAAAGGAAGGGTTATGGAAGCACCACTAAATTCAAGATATCTGGGGATCTGCTCGCTGTTTGAACTCCCTCTGCCTGCAGATTCCACTCGGTGACCCGTGTCACTGCTGACAGGAGGGGACACATCAGATTATAGGCATTGGAGCTTCAGTCCCTAGTCATTTTATTTGATAAGCCTTAAAGCAATAGTGCTGCAGCTGAGCTTTCATTACTGGCCACTCTGATTAAGTGATTAGTCTGAACAATGTCAAAACAGTGGTGTAAAATGCTCAGCGCCATCTCCCACAGCTTGCAGTGAGGTCCTTGCATTGCCTGGTTTAAGTGCAGACCCTATTTACTATCACAAATGACAAAGAACAGCTGGAACTTTTCTTTTGATCAACTAATCCAATGATTTTACACCCAAAGATCAGTTTATTCATGTCCTGGTTTCCATGTGAACTCCCGAGTGTTTGTGATATGAGTCAAAGCTGCTGGATTCTCCATAACGTAATTTGAAAACACCTTTCATTATTAGTGAATGACTGATTTCAGAGACTGATGAACACTCCTCAGTACGAGCAAAATGACCTTTGGGTTTAAAATCGGCTCCTTTCTACTTTAAGGAACATTATGAATTTGGTCTATTTATATCCATTCATTTCTCATCAGAGCAACTTGCTCAAGGCCACTGAATCAAAGTGAACCAAGTACATTCTGAAAATGGTTTGTCATCAGGAGCCTGAGGCTCTGGAAGAACCTGATAAATGAGATGAAGCATGTACAGTTTCAACCTGTGCTCTTTGTTTTGTCTTGTATTACATTTGCCTCAATTCTCCTTTTAGACTTTGCCTTTTTGTTGATGTTATGATATATGCTAACTTTTAATTCATCTTACTGTGTGTGTCATTAAATACTACTAAGATCATCTGGTGATTTTATTTTATTTTACTGGCCTGTAGTTTTTAAATTATTAGGAAATGGCCTTTCCTTTCCTGGAAACAACAAGAACTTTGGCACCAATGACAGACAAAACAAACTCAGCTCTGCTGTTTCATTCAGTTCAGGTTGAGTTTATGAGCAGTTCGCACACCCAGAGGGATTTCCCTGAACAAACTGCTTAAACATTAATCTTCACATATGCTAAACTGTAGAAAAATATTTTTAGAGGTTCAGCTGCCAGCAGTGCACCATTTAGACACTTCTCTTTCTTTCTTATAACGAATGCCAAATTACAGGGTTCTTTCCAGGAAATTACTGGTAATTAGTTAGGAAATTACAAACCTGTGAAATAACGTATTACCCAAAGCTTCTACCTATATTTTAAAACCTGCATCAGACGGTAGGGCTGGAACTAGTGATCATCATCAGTTTCCAGAGTAACTGATTATTGGCCTATGAAATGTCGGTGAAAGCGGCTGTAGGATTCCTTACACTGCGTTGAGTGGTTCTGCCTGACAAACAGACTAATGAGTTGAGCTCTGACATGTTCAAACAAACCAATGTTTGACTGTTTTACCATAAAAATGACAGCTAATTGATTATTGTAATAACGGACTATTCAATTATTTGTTTCAGCTCTAAAGGAGGACAAAAGTACATTTAAGTGATTTGGAAATGAGTTCTGTTTTTTTGTAAAGAGATTTTTGAAAAACAAAAAAAGGGACACAAATCTCTAAAACATGCTACCACATCATTACTGGTCATCTTCCTGACTTTCATTGGCTTTGGGAGTTGTGTCAGAGAACCCACAGAAAGCAAACAGCAAACACAAGAACGGACTGATGGGTTAGATTTGCTGGTCAAACATCACGTCCACGCTCGGAGCCACTGTTTAGCCGAAGCATGTGATGCCCTGGTTGCACCAAACGCAGCTAAGAGATTATGGAGCAGAGGACTGAAAGGGGAAGGGCTGCGTCTGGTTGTACATCTCTGTCAGCACATTAGTGCAGGGCGCTGTGCTGAGGACACAGGGTCTGAACTCCAACACACCAGTCAGCACTCACGTGTGTTATGTAAGGCATCTTCAGACTGAACACCCCGTACGTACAGACACACAACTTGTTCTCCCTGATGGTTCAAGGAGAAGAGGCTGAATGTTCCAACACAGTAATCAAGCAGCGTCTCTGCCTGCAATCTAATCACGCTGCCATTTTAATGAAGCCAGCACAGATAAGCCTGCAGAAGTCCCGTTTAACCCCATCAGCTAAAGAGCAAAGGTTAGCAGGAGCGTGCACACGCACCAGGTCATTCACTGGAAGCTCAGGCACCACTTTCTGACACAAGGGTCTTTACACTATAGCTGTATGAATGACTTTATTAATGGCTAATCAATACAGCTTTAGAGAACAGTTACAGTCCGTTAACATGAACAGTTTCTGGGTTGCCAGATTGTGGAAAATGACACTTTGTCTGTTTAATTAATCAGCAAGACCTCGGCACCAAACTCTCAAGCACAAATTATCTAGAAAAGAGCTGCAGGTACACACGTACAGAGCATTAACATGAACCGCTGATGTTAGAACTGAATGAATGAGCACAAATTATCTAGAAAAGAGCTGGAGGTACACACGTACAGAGCATTAACGTGAACCGCTGATGTTAGAACTGAATGAACCATAAAGGATTCAGCAGTCCACAGTCTGCAGCTGTACATGCTAATAAGCAGTTTAGAAATGGACAATGGGTGGTTAAATGGTCCACACGAGAGGTCTCCCTGTTAGAGCTAAAAGGACAAAGTGTCAAGCTGGAGGAGGACAGTCTGGCAACCTTATTATTATTCTGTAAATCTACAAATCACTAGCAAATGATGTATAACCCATTAATAGAGCCATTAATTACAGCTTGTAGGTCCCTTTTTCACATTTATGCAGGATTTATCATCAGAAATTGTGTCAGCGCTGCCACACAGAGGACACCAGGGACAACCCAAACACTGTAACCTAGTTAAAAAGGGTTAGAGTTAATGATAAAGCACAGGGACTTGACCAGGGACACCACAGACCGAAAGCAGCCTATTAGAGCTTTAACATCAATGAGCAGTACACCACTGGATGTAGGCCAAAGCATCCCATAAGATCCAGCTGCAAGAGCAAAGAGCGAGGCTTCGGGGTCACGTCCTACCTCCAGCAGCCAGGCCACGCACACGTTCTTTATACCGAGAGAACTCTGGAGACATGGAAACACACAGACACACACTCTAGTTTAGGAATGGCACAGGGCTTCTGAGTGGACCCCGACACCTGCCTACAGCTCAGGACAATCAGCTGTTTTCAACCTTCTCATCAGGCACAATGGCGGTTTGCTGCAGGGTGCACACTTCACAACCTGCTCCAACTCTCTGCACCAATAAAGACAATAATAATTATGCTCATTACAAACTACACTTGTTAATTACATCCCAGTGTTTGAACTGAGGTATAAAAAGTGGTGGGTTAGCAAATCTTCTTCAGGGAAATGTCTTAAAACAACAAAATACATGTGACTTAATGCACAAATCAAGGTGTTCACAAATAATAAACAGGTCAAACACAACTGAGTTACAAATAAAACAATACTGCACTGATTTCTAATACAAGTCTATAAACTTTACAAAGAGAATTTACTGTACCTAATGGGTCCAATCACCAGTTAATTAACACATAAAAAGGACCAGTTAGGTTGGAAAACACCCGTTTGGCTGCTGTGTGTCCTTCTCTAGGTCAGTTCTCTGACGCAACATGCGGGCTTCTCAGAAAGTCAATAACCCTGTTTATTAAGGATGTACTAGTTCTACTGTTACAGTCTGTGGTTATTAACATTAGTAAATCATTAACTAAACATTCTTCCATTACAATTGTCTATGAAGTTTAATAACTGGCCTATCAGGAGGGCACAGCAGAGGTCACACCAGCCACGGTTACTGAAAACAACCTGCGCATGTGCAGGACCTTCAAAAGCAAACAAAAGTCTGCAGGTGGTTCTGCTGATATTCTAGTTCATATGGATACAGCTGGTCAAGGAGTCCTTCTGAATCATCAATTACTGCACCGACAGTAAATTAGAGGAGGAGGATACAAAGCAGCCAGAGAGACTTGTTCACTCCTGACTCTGGAAACAGCAGCAGACACAACAGGCTCGTCTTTGCGTTTCCTGAATACATGCTGTGCACACACAGCTCCATGACAGCTAGCCAAACGTGATGTGCTCCTGAACAGCTACAACATGCACCTTGAGATTTGACTGTTTTCACAGTTATTTTTAATATTCATTTATTTTTTAAGCATATCTTACTGGAAAGTGGTGCAGAGTAAATAGTGAAAAATGGAACAAATTAATCTGTAACATGCACAATGTTATCATTCTGACCATTGCATTCATTTATACATTTGTTTTTTATGAGCACATTCACTACACAACAGGTTGGTAAACTGTAGTAGGAGAGGTGCTGACAAAATGAGAGCAAAGTGGAAATGTATACAAAAGTCCTCGCTCGCTGCGTCCTGCTCTCCTGACCCGGTCCAGGTTGGGTGATGATGTCAGAGGGTCCGGGCTTCAGTTCAGCAGCCATGATGCCCAGAGGGTCCAGCTGAGCCACGTGGTGACCCCAGACCTACAGCATGCTCCATGCAACACGGGGATAAGGGCGGGCCAGTGAAAACGAACACAAGAGGTGGGAGGCCACGGTGGAGGGGAGATCACTCAGCCATGTGGGAATTCATGGGTGAGTCACATGAAAACAAAACTAAACAAGGTGTAAAAACCGGAAGATAGAAAGAAAAAGGTGAGGGAGGGGACAGTTGTGTGTGTCCAGGAATAAAAATGAAGCAAACCAAAGTACACAGAGACAAAATGGGTCCAGGATCAGAGAATGACAGGAAGAGGGAAGGACAGAGAGGACATCATTAGCAAACAGCAGGTGTATGTTCTCACCGACGTTCTGGAAACCAACGGTACACGGGGCACTGCCAGAGTCCACACAGCTGATGTCCAGCGGGTCCAGCTTGGCTATGTGGTGCCCTCGTACCTGCACACAGTGCAGCAGAGCGCAGTGCGTAACAGCCCATTTCAGCAGCACTGTGTCGCTACAAGATTTCCTAATGTATGTGCACACATTAGCACAGACCTAGACGCAGATATGGGTCAGAGGTTGTAAACAAGCTCCTGTCTGAGCCCAATGCATTATATCATCCATCTTTACTGAGCTAATCTTTTGAAAATGAAACTGTCAGTCTGCAGTTTATTCTCATTTTACTGGGCAGTATTTGTAGTGATCGCAGAGGGCCGTCATGCAGTCGTACAACATTTCTAACATAGTCACTACATGCCACACAGAGCACAGGTGTACGTGTAGTTTACCTGGTATGCTCGTATCAGTGACTGCACTGCTAGATGATCCTCCACCAGCCTCTCCACATCGGGCTGAGCCCGCACCAATGCCTGGACACCGGCCAGTCCCTGAGAAGTCCCCAGGTAGGCTGCACCAGGCAAAGCGTTACGGAAAAATTTATCCCAGGACTGCGGGAAGATGAAACGAGACAAGTCACTCAACATGTTAACAAAGGGTAAAATGCTTCACTTTGTCAGTGACAGCAAACACGAGGTGTGATGTTTAACAGGTCACTGCTGTAGTTTCGCCTGTTAGCGTGGTAAAATGTTCCAATCAGCGCTACAGCCAGGGATGGTGGGAACGTCTCCCTTACTTTAAACCAAAGTAAAGCTGCAGAAAATCGACAAATCAGTCGACAGAAGATTAATCTGCTACACGGCTTATAATCGAATTATATCTGTGCAGTTTTTTAAAGCAAAAATGACAAATATCTGATGATTTTAGCTTCTTTACTTTGAGGATTTGGACCAAAGCAGTTCAAAAAATATCTGAGACAGTCTCAATACAACAAGAATGAATATACCCTCACTTGTCAGTTTATTAGGAACACCTGACTCAGACTGAGTCAGTACTTCATGAAGGTGATCATGTTCAGTTCAGACAGTTTCACAGTGTTGATTCACCTGTGTGATCACTGTGGAGTTTCTGCTGCTGTGACCTCATTGACATAAACACACGAACCGACACAAGTCACCAGCATCAGCAGAGGGAGACTGAGCAGCAGACGCTGACGTTACCCCATTGACTGAGAGGCAGGCACTGACACAGGAGTGCGGTGGTGCAGCTGCAGTCAGCGCTCAGAAATGCCAACAGAGGCAAAATGTAGGTGCTGCAGTAAATGAGGCATTTAACTGCAGCAGCTGCAGGATGGGGACGAACTTCAGCGCATCATACACCACCACAGCACGCCTGAAGCCCAGAGTGTTCAGGGTGGACAAAATAAACACAGAGCAGAACACGGGACGCTAAGCAGAACTGTGGACAACTGGGTCGTCTGGATCCGACCACAGCCAGGTACAGAAACTTCATACAGGTTGAAAAGGCAAAGAAAGAACGAGCATTGTTTATAATACAAACTCTTGATGAGCACGCTCAGTGACCTCTGCCCTAGAGGAACGAGTCGCCAGAGACTGTGAAAGTCATTATAAATCTGTTTAGCTGTTTGAACGTAATGAAGGAAGCTTACGTTTGTATATACACACAAAATCAGCACCAGTGTCAGCTGTTAAAAGTCATAAAACCATACGAAAGACAGACAGTCGTATTAGTGTGTCCACTTTGGCATCAACATCACCACCAAACCTTCCATCTTTTGCATCCAATGTGTATTTGAAACTTTTAATAACACGTCTGCAGTGTGAGCACCTATGTTTAGCCACTGAGTGATGTGCTGACGAAGTGTAAAGCTCTAGATACGCTGGGCAGCTCCTACTCTGCCTTTCTAGTCATTTGGAAGACTTAGTTTTAATGCTGGCCCTAATCAAGTCAGAAGAGCCGTTTAATGTCTCGAGACAAGAATGAGGTCATTTATCACGTCAGTAATCCCCTGACTGTGGCTGATTATAGGTGAAACCCTGAATTCACTTCTTACTCTACGTCCTGCTCTGGTGTTCTGCTATTCAAACATGCAGAGTGACGATAGTTGTGTATTTGTAGAACCTTTACCCCACTAAATGTTCTAGACCCTTCATGAAGAAGGTGAGAGGGTACTCGCTGTCCCTGAAGGCAAATTTGTAAGTAACACAGACAAACATGAGGGCGTAAGTACCTCGTGCACATTCCTGGGATTCTCCAGCCATGTGTAGTACATCTCCTCCATGTAGTTCGAGCTGGTGCCATTGAGAAGGGGCTCAGCTGCCACAGATGCTTTCAGGTGCCTCGTGCATTGAAACGTCCTTACGCCCCCTTCGAGCGCCAGCAGCCTGGGCCGTGACAGGCTCTGTGCAGCCATTAAAGGCCAAAGCCTTGCAACTGTAGTCCTTAAGTGGTGCATGGCTGCAGATCAGCCACAGCTCCTCTTCCCCTTCCTGGAGGAAGAATTCAGCAGCACTGTCCTGGACAAGGAGGCCCTCCAGGATGCTCAGCCACTGGCCCTGTGACTTCTCCTGCCTGGATGAACCGGTGAGGCTGGCTCCTCCACAGCTCCTGCTGACTGGCCCCCGGGTCCCTGAGGGCAAACATGAGGAATGCTCATCACTGGTTTGGTTTTGGTCTTCTCGTGGGATTTGGTGACAAAGGAAACTTGAGAATATCACCTTGCTTATCCATGAAGGATGAGAACTTACATCCTCAGTGCTTTATCTTTATCTTAGTTCTCAGTACAGTACAGTAGGTACCATACACCCTGACCACCAGCGGGGAGTGTCCCCATCATAACCATAAAATCTGGGCACAGCACAACCCAAACCGAACACAACCTCCTCGACGCACACACACAGTTGTTTCCATCACTTAAAGGGACATTCATTTATTTATGTTAACTCCCTGGAGACTAACCTTAAAAACATTAACTCAGGGATAGATAACTAAATGAACCAACCCAGAGGTCCATGAGCCCACGGTATCAGGTGGTGACACACAAAATGTTTTAACATCTAATAACCAGTGCTGCAGTGGTTTGCAGTGTCGTAGGTTACTGGAGGAAATTCTGTTTTCTTAAAAACTGCTGAAAAGATGATTAATGAGAGATATTCTGTAAGAGACTGCATTACTGAGCCTGGGTTTGCCCTGTCGCCATATATCAAGAAGGTTCCGGGTTCGAGCCCCCGGACGACCCGGGGCCTTCTCTGCATGTTCTCCCTTGGGGGTCCCCTTGTATGACTGTGCCCCAGGGCCCCCTGTCTCACGATCCGTCCGTGCTGCAGCCACTTTATGTCTAATAAACCCTAACCCAACCTCTAGCCTGACTTTTGACCTTAAAACCAGTTCCGGCCGTTTGCACCTGTTGGTTCCCACTATCACGGGCTCATCTGTGCGCACACAACTTCAGGAGTTCACGTCCCCCGACGCACAAGCTGCTCAAGCGCACGAAAGGTTTTGTAAGAAGCGCCTTGTCCCGTGCGGGACTCCCACGCCGTATTTACCCAGGTGAGGTGGAGCTCCTCCTCCTCCCTCCGCTAACTTTCTGTCTTCCCACTCACCTTTTGCGCAGACCGGCTGCTGTTCTCAGCTGCCTCCCGTGTTATGAGGACCGAGCTCAGCGTTGTGCCCGGGATGCTGTGCGCGTGCACCGGATCCAGCTGGGGGGCTGAGCGAGTCGCGCGCTCTGGCACCGTCTAATCAGTCTAGTGCTGATGTGCGTCCTGCGTCATGGACACGCCGCGGTGACGTCAGCGCACCAACAAAATAAACAAAACTGAACAAGCTGTGGTCAGAAGATGTGACATTATCACGAGAGTTGGACGTGATAATAAATATGTGTTACATTATGAATTTGATCATTTTAATAGGAAGATTTCACAAAGCTACGTCTTTTCCAAAGTGAAACTTTTATTTTGGGCGAACTTATTTTGTACATTAGTGCTGAAGAATTATGACAAACAAACAAACAATGTATACGTATCAGGATTAAATATTTTCTGTGGAAAAGGTGCTAAATATTACTTCATTTTATTCATAAAATGATGCTTTGCCTTGCTTTTTATTTAAAGATATTAATTTAAACAAATCTATAAAACATGGAGTGAAAAAGTAAAACAGTCCAGTTTGTCCAAATACAGTCATGTGTTTTCATTTAAACAGTTCCTCATCAACATGCCTACAGTTTAATCAGGTTGTACAAATAATTCTTAAACAAGTTCACCATCCTCTGTGGAAATGTTCTGTTTGAGCTGTTAGTAAAGTGGGACACTGGCTTTAACGTCACACTTTTCATGCATGTGAGCAAACAATGCACATATTGACTCAAGTGTCTCTTCATTGGCTGTAATCTAAATATCTCACAATAACCAAATACTAATTAATGGAAGAAGGCTTTACTAAAGGATCAGAGTACTTCTTATTAATTCATGGAAGAAGGGTGAGTTAAGGGGACGATGACTGAGACTTTACTAAAGGATCAGAGTACTTCTTCCACCACTGGACAGGAATCACTTTTCACACGGTCTAGATGAGGTGTTGATTAACTTGGCCTTTACATAATCAGCTTCGGACAAAGGTTGACATTTACTGCAGTGCATCTGGTACTGGACATACAGTAGCTGTCAAGTGGAGAAAAGTTAGTTCCTTCTTAAATATAACTTAAGTCAAAGTAAAAAGGGACATCTCTGACCCCTCCAACTGTCCCTGAGCTGGTCCAGCTGTTGTCTCTTCACCCAGGTTAGTAAATACTTCAGCCTGACTACATTATTAGTGACAGTAAAGAACTAGTGAAGCTGTTGCTCAGATTAAAGCACAAAAACAAATAAGACTCAGTCTGTTCCTCTGTGAGCTGAGATAAGAGATAGGAGTTTAATATGCTCTCTGCATTGTCAGTTTATTGGTTCACACACTGATTACATCTGATCACATTTCTAATATTGATAAGACTTGCACACCAGAGGCATCATCATCATCAGTATAGGTAAAATAAAAAAGAGCAGCATTCTGTTACTGTTCTTCACTCGTCATCTCTCCATCCACCTGGACTGAGGAAGAATAATCCAAACTACCATTAGCTCTGTTTTGGTTCTAAATGATGAAACTGATTGATCTTTGATTGGGGTTTTGTCTTTACTACAGTAAAGAGCTGTTTTAAAATCTAATCTGGAACAACAGTTTCTTTAAAAAAGGTCAATTCTGTCATGAGCCCCACCAGTCTCCTCCTCATAGCCCCACACTTTTATATGAACACAAAAATAGCTGATGCACTTAACAAAGCCCAGGAGACAGAGGCAATAGATCACAGCTCACTAGCAGTTCAGTCCAAGACAAAAAAACACAATCACACCCAGTTATCAATGTATTAACTTGAGACCTCATGCAATTAAATACCATCTACAGCATAACTGTAGTTAAGTCACCACGATGAAACTGTAAATTTACATAAACAGCGGGATATATACTAATCTCGACCTTTGTCATAATTTCAGTAGTTAACTTGCAAAGTTCAGAGCACAGAGAATCGATTAGGAACAACGGTAATACCTTAGCATGCTGCATGGTCTCACAGAGAGCGGCTCAGAGGGGCGGGGGTGAGGTCACTACACTCCGGAGAACGAGGAGAAAACCTCCACTGAATAACAAAACAGAAGGGATCATTAAAACGCCCACCGCTCTCTCTCTCTGTGAGACGCACTGCTCAGTTCACACAGGCAGCCGGAGTCGTGCAGAAGAACAGCCACTGTGCTCATCATATAAAAGAAGCAGAAGAAAGGTTTCAAATGACTAATCAATACACTGTACAGATGTCAGAGCACAATGATAGACTGCAGCCATAGTTATACTAGAAGTAAGGAACAATAACGCTATGTTGGAGAAGTAAAAGGGGGAACGTTCAACAGGAGGGTGCCACACTGCAGCCACACACAGGCCGACTGAAGACAAGACGCAGGCTGAGAGTTTCTGTTCCGATCCGCCCTCTGCTGCACTGACGGGAGCGTCGGTGTCTGTTGCTGAGTTTGTAGACAGACAGAGAGAGAAGAGCGAGGTGGGCGTGCGGAGCGCAGGAGGACGAGCACCACTCTTCAGACTCCTTGAAGGCTCCCTCTGTCCACCCGCGCCTCTCTCTCCGACCTGACTCTCGCTCTCAGATTATCCACTCATCCGCTTTCTGCTCCTCTCTGCCTCCTCTTCAGCCTCACATACCTGCAGAAGAAAAGAGGCCAATGTTAGCTCACGTCCTTCAGGGCTGTGGTGTTTCTATAGTGAGAGCAGACACGTCATCTGAGCCCTGACCTCACTAAATGTGTCTTTCTTTCTCCTGTGTTGTCAGCAACACACATCTGGAATCTCACATCCAAATGCACTAATGCAACCAAAACTCCTGGCCCACATCTCAGGACCAGCTCCAGCAGAACAGCAACCTGTAACACCAGGTAGCATCTCACTACAGACTGTTACTGTCTCTGAATTAGCTTTTTTATTTGTTTGGCATCAGACGAATACACTGTAAATCCCCCCTGGAGCACAGTGCGATCCCAAACGCACAAAACTACACACCGAGTGTCAACAAATAGGTCCAGTTGTTTTTCAGCATTGCTCCATATAGTTTTACAGGAGCAGTGGGGACACAGCCTATGTTTTTAATCTGTTTTGTCATCCTAATAGTTTCATTATTTAAAAAAATGTTAATTTTCCTTAATATGCGGTGCAGAAATTCATTTGGCTGCGTTGTTCTAATTTGAGCTACCATGCAGGCGGTTTCCACCTACACATTTGTTCTAATTTGAGCTACTCTCTGTACCATGCAGGCGGTTTCCACCTACACAAGCTTTGGTGTGTTCCAGAGGTTTAAACTAAAGGAGGCGTGGGAGACTCACTGGGGACACACAGAGAGTTTCCTCTGTTGGAGCTGATACACCCTCTACTGCCCTCTCTCGTCAACTCTGGCTGCCTGACAAAGGTTTTGGAGATGTTAATTCACATGTATATATCTGTTGTAGATACCTACATCAACACGTAGCTGACTGGGTTCAGTTTTGGAACATTAACTACGCCGATTTCACAATCAGCAGCAGTTCCACTGTCTGTGAATCACTCTGATACTGGGGAAAACCTAAAAACGTGATGATTCTGGTCTCACGTTCTACGAGAGTTTACAGATGTTTACTTGAGACGAACAACATCCTTGCAAAGCGTCACTGAACCTAGAAATAAGTGCTTCAGGTACCTCATCCCTGCAGTGGGGCAGCAGGAGCTCCTGAGCAGTGGAAGTGCACGTTCTGCCACCGGCTGTCCCTGCGGTGCCATACCCTGGTCTCCTCTGACTGGCTGGAGCGAGGACGGCCCTGCCCGTCCACGAACTGAGTCAGGCGGATGTAGGCGATGCAGGCGGCGTCTTCTCCGATCATGTGCACGTGAGGGTTGAGGATGGTGGTGTGGATGGGCTTGCTGTTCTTGGAGAGGACTGACAGGACAGAAAGGAAGCATTTACATCTCCCAGCGGCACCATAAAGGTGCATAAAAACAGAAATGACACTTTACTCATCTTACGATTGTCAAAGTAAAATCTGTGGAAGTCCATTCCCTCCACCAGGTTACCCAGCCCCTCGGGCTCAAACGAGGTCAGACCAGGGTCACAGATCTTCCTGTAAAAACATGCAGGTTGAAGTTGGGACATTCGTAGATAGGGTGATTTAAAAGAGGTAAATGTAACAATAATGCAGAAAAACAGAAGAAGATGTAGAAAGTGTGACGTTTGAGGATGCACATTTCCACCCAGAAACATGTGATGAAAGTAAAATACTCACAGTAGGTCACTCAGCACCTCCTCCCTGTGACTTCATAGGAAAATATTTTGACCATCTCAGCTTCGACGTCCTTACGGTTTTGATTTGTACATTTCACTTAGTCACTCAAGAGATTCTGACTCGTTTGTCACTTCATCGCTCATCATTTCAGCTTAGTCCAGATTTTAACAGTCACACAACCAGTAAGACAATGTTTGATCACTGTGACTCAGTACTGTTACGTTTTGAATCATTGTCTTTTAGTTTTGGCTTAATGACTGTGACTTAGTAAGTCCAGATTTTGTTTCTGTGTCTTCACATCTCACACATTTGACTTAGTGTCATAACTGTGTCAGTACTGTGACTCGGTGACTCCAAACTCTGACTCTCTGCCTGTTAAATTTGACCTCATGCATGGAGAAACTACCTGAAACGTTTGGCTCACAGTTGATGTGTCTGATCATTTTGACCGTGTAGTGTTAATCAGTAAATCATAATGATGTTACTTATGCATAGAAACTCATTTTTATCTAAATATTTTGAATTGATTTCTCATCATTGCGACACAGTAACTCTAAATCATAACTAGCAGCAACACATTTTCACTGCGTACTCCCCAAACTTTCTCTTATCTGTTATCACAATGACTTACTGTGTCACAACTAGAACTTATTTAGTGGTGGAGATTTTGACTCTGATGAACATCTGTATATTTTTGGCTAACTATGAGTGTTTGTATTTTCATCATGCAGAATGCTCCATCTCTGTTCTCCTTTTCTTTGTGGAAATGACCTTCCCTCACTGTGACCCCCACCCCCCACTCAATCTGCCGAGCATTATTCCAATTTGTGTGGTTGATAGAGTGAGAGGATGAAACAGCGGCTCTAATTACTCTTTAACCTTTTAATACGCAGACAAAACACACGTATGTCGGTCAGATTAATGGTTCTTTACGGCTGACGGAGACCTTTAAAATCACATTTTCCTCCAGCTGGTGAAACTCCTGTTTGGAGATTTACATGGAACAAGACAGAAGGAGAGGTGGACTCACGCGTAGGCCTCAAAGTCTCCATTGTTGACAGCTTCGATGAGCTGCTCTGTGATCTTTATGATCTCCTGTTTGCGAGCTGCACAGAAGAAACAAATGCACAGTGAGAACGATGTGAGTGGATTCCATCAGTGGGCGTAATAACAGCAACTCTCTGACAGACATTAGCGGACGCACCGAGGGTGGATGCAGCTCAGTTCAGACTCACCTGAGAGCTTGTTACTCATTGTTAGTCATCTCTTTTTAAAACCTCCTCTATGCCACTGCACATAAAAAAAACTACTTCCATGCGAGAAGTTGTGTTGTTCCCTTCAAATAATCCTCGTTACAATCCTCCTACACTGTCAAAAATAACGTGCCACTTCCAGCTCCGTCTACCCGCCGTGTCTGCCTCCACCCATCATCCATCACTGCTGTGAGCATGTGAGGCTGCTCCAGCTCCACTATTCTCGTCCCAGCTCTTTAGACGAGCTTTACTGTCCTCCTCCCCTCGCTTCCTCCTGACACTGAAAGGAAAGTGTAGCTCACTCTGTCTCCCTCCCTCCCTCCTCCTCTCTCTCTCTCTCTTGGTTTTTGTTGTTTACTTTCCTTTGTGCCTCGATTTGCACACACCACCTCACTTCAGCTACAGTATCTTCAGAAAGTATTCAGACCCTTCACGCTACGTTACATCTGAAATGAATAAAATCATTTCTGTCCATAAATCCAGTAGCTGCTTATCTTAGCTTAGCATAAAGACTGGAAACAGCTAGCCCAGCTCTGTTCAAAGTCTCTAACGCCCACTGTGCAAAAGCTTTTTTCATGTCTGAATGAAAAACCAGAGAGTAAAGATTACAAACTGGAGCTGTGGGTTATGTACCAGAGTTTCTGCTGGCTGCTACTTCAGGAACACGAGAGTGGCATCAAACTTCTCATTTAACCCTCGGCGTGAAAGCAAATATGTGCATCTCCACAGTGTCAAACTTTTCCTTTAACTACAGCAGCGAGCAAACGGACTTTGTTTCTTTCCACCACACAGTGTGCGACCTACCTTTCACATCTTCATCCTCGATGGTGGTGTTGCTGCTGTCAGATGATTCCTACAAAGTGCACAGACAAAAATACTGATTACCAACAAACAGAAAACACATTCAGGCATGTGTACATCAATAAGCTCTGACACACATACACACACAGTCTCTGTCATCATATATCTACTCCATGACTATATCTTCACACCACAGTTTTACAAAAAATACAAATGACAACGTGTGCATGTGACTCAGCAGTGCACTGTGGGCTGAGCGGTGTCAGTGCAGACCACTGAGCTCCACTTGTCTGGACACACAGGGGCAGTGTAAGACAAGCCAACACCTCACAGAGTCACCGCCGATCTCACTCTCCCTCCATCTCTCATACATAAATATACAAACAGATACATTCAACAAAATGCACACATCCTGCAAAAGGAAAAAATCCAGCACACAGGTCGAGAAACAAGCTGAGGACGAGGATGACAAGTGAAACACAAAACCGAATGAGGGAGAGGAGGAGGATGTACCTTGATCCCATCTACTGGGTTATGGATAACAGTAGTCTGAGGCTCCTGGAGGAAGAGTGGAGAGAGAGAGATGAGTGGAGGCACGAATGGAGATGAAGAGAAGCAGTAAAGAGGGAATGTTTAACGATGTCGACGTGAGAGTTTGAGAGACATAACATCAGCTGAGAGCAGGATGCGAGTAATATATGAAAACAGGAAGAAATCAGTGAAATATTCTCATCCTGAGGAGAAGACGTCCTGATTGGTTTGGAGTTAATGGTAGCGGAAGACTGCAAAGGCCGCCGCTGCTAATGAGTAATCTCATGTCATTTAATACTGTAGTAAAGTGTGAAGCAACACTCATACAGCTGCATGCTGAACTGTGCAACATGCATATTATTAAACCTGTGTGTTCGCTGTAAATTTAAACACATCTGAGGAGGCTTAATTCAACATTTTGGGAAATGCACTTATTTGATTTTCCAAGAAGACTGACACCACTCTCATGTATTTATGTTACGTCTGGCGTCTGGTGACGGTGATGGTTGCCGAGCACAGTGTAAACAACCTGGCTCAGATCAAATCTACCTCGAAAGCTCAGAACACTTTACATCCCATTCACTGAATCTACACACAGCGAAGACTCGGCTGCTGCGTTTCCAGCCTCCTGTTTTATGCACATTTTCAAGTGGAAAAGCTGGAAATTTGAGAAAATCTTGAACTATAGATCATTATACTTGGATGATGTGAGGTACAACTGTGCCCTCTTCCTCTGTAACCTGACTGGAACGTTAGCGCCACCAGCTGTTTGTCCTAATATTCACATAACATGTTTTCTGTTGTTAACTGGGTTAAGTTTTGCTCTACAACAGAAATACAGCGATTAACACAAAGGGGGGATTTTACACTTTAAAACTAACTTACTACATTTATCTAAGATGGAGATTTGAAGCCTAACATTAAGATCAGCACTGTAAATTTTGTCTTTGATTAGCTACATTGGAAGTGAATTAGTAAGAGAATGTTTAATATCCGTTATGATCAGAAGGAAAGATGAGAACAAGCTGAACCCGACAGACACAAAACTGTGAACTGATCCTTTAACTCTTGGTAAGAAAGGAATAAGTCCACTTCCCAAATTGTCAGACGATTCCTTTTAAAGATGCAATTTAAAACGTCTGAGTCTTAGCAGCAAGTTACTGTGATCCATTGTCCAAACACACACACTCCTGTCGCCCTCTCTTTCACACACACACACACACACACACACACACACATACAGAAACTGCATTTTGAGAGTGTTTCTGACAGACGGACGGACGGACACAGAGCTGCATACCAGCGCTGCAGAGGGGACGTTGCCTTTGGGACTGGTGACTATGCTGTTTCTCGTGCTGTTTGTCTGAGGCTGTGCAGGAAACACAAAGTGCTGTATTAGTGCTCAGCAACAATGGTGAGAGGTGCCATCTGCTGGTTGTAGAGTGGGTGGTTACCCTGGTAAAAAAAACTGTGTAATACAAGTAAAAATAGCAGCGTGCTCCAGAGATGAAAACAATAGATAGAGAGAACAGAGTCCTGTCATCCAGAGTCTGAGAGCGGCCGCACATTTCTGACTACAGCTGGATGGTTTTAAACGCCTCATCCTGTCAGTTCGTTTCTATCTGAGGTGAAACCAACCAACGGATGCTGTTTGCCAAACACCAGTGATAGCTGTGCACCTCTGCCACATCTGTCAGATATACAGAAACAAGCATCACATCCATTTTGTCACATGCTCCTCCAACAGACAACATCTCTCAGTGTAAACAACAGTCAACTGCCTCGTTTCAGCAGAGGAAGACGGAGAGAGCGCTTATGAAAGGCTGAACAGGCCACACACACGGTATACACAGCCAACAGCAAGCTAAACATACAGACACCCTGGTCTATAAGCACTCACACAGATGTGGCCAACAGCTCCTTTGCACAAACACACAAATGCAGGCACAACGCAGCTGCTTAATTTACTCTCTGTTTCCTGCTCCTCGCTCCCTCAGCGGGGTTGCCTGTAATTGATAACTGTGCTGGACAGAAATAAAACAAAATTCTGGCCATTATAAAAAGGAGTGGGCGAGAGACGTGGGCTTACAGATGGAACCACCCATTTGCACTGTACTGAGTAGGTCTGGGTGACTTCAGTCCTAGAGGAACAGAGGGTCATACAAAACCCAAATAGCTATTGTCAGTGCAGACGACCAGTATGCATAACAAACTATCCTCTGACTTTAAATATATAAAAACTACTAAGCTGACCCTACTGTTTTACATGAACAGTCCTGTTGGGTATGTTTTAGCCCCCAAATAATGATTTGACCAATAATCTGCTGGTCTTTGTTTCCAGTTACTGCTTATATAAAATGTCAGACAGTGCTGAAAAGCAGCTGCCACAGTTTCCCAGAGCCTGACCTGGTGTCATTAAATTGCTTGTTTTGTCAGACAAAGAGTCCAAAACCCAAAGATCTGCAGCACACAGTGCTATAAATCAGAGAAAAGCTGCATCCGAGAAGCCAGAAGCAGCAAATGATTGTGATTTCTGCTTGTGACATAAACAAATAGTTTGGAGCTGCTTACATTTTACATAAACATAAACATGTCACATCCACTGCTGCTCTGTCTCCATTTCTGTCACACTTTTATTCCAGCCACTTCTAACCTGCTGTTTTTCAGAGCCATAAAAGCTGCAGACAATAAAGCACCAAAGGTTTCACATCAAGAAGCTCATGCTCATTAGTGTGAGCCAATGGAAGGCTTTTAATGTGAAAACCAGTATAGGAAGTGTGGGTTCGTTGATGGTAACTTGGCAGCAATGGAAACAGAAGCAACAGGGAATAATTAGTGAAAGTAAACACAGTCTTTCTGTTTGAGAAAGCAGCAGCGTGGCGAGTGTGACATGGCTCTTATCGTGGAAATGTAGATAAGGCTGAAGGAAACAGCAGAGCAGATCATAACAGAGAGACAGTTCTTGGTAAAACAGTTAGGCCTGTTAAACAAAGCCTCTCTCTGCATTTGAGGCCACGGTGTCATCTTGGAGGGATTTGATGCTCTTGTTGAACATTTGCACACTTTTTTTTACTGACTCTGCTCCAGACTTATGTGGTTACTCCACATAATCTGATCACGGTCGTTCAGTCTTTCACCGCTGCTCTACTGGACAAATCGTCGCCCAGTGGTGTCACCAAGAATCAAAAGGCAAAACTCAGCCAGTGATTTTAAAGTACTAGATTTCCCCACTGGAGGTATTTGATGTGATGCTGATTCTGGTGACAGTGCAGCCAGAGGGATAAACAATAATCCATCTGTGAAGTCACATTTAAAAGCCACCAGTCTTCTTCTGTGGTGTCCCTATGTTCTGACTCGCAGCTGCTCTCCTGCAGTGCTGCCGCCCTGTGTGGGAAGGGTCGACAAACGAACCAGCATTAGTTTAGATGACCCTTACACTGTGGCGGTAAATTCATTCATAGCAACAAAGGAGGCTCTGATTTAACTAAACTTCCTGTTTATAGCGCCGATTCTCAACCTCAAAACTGAGGCACAATCCTTCAGTGAGTCTGTGGTTAAGGTGAAGTAGGAGCCAGTGATGGAGGGAGACGTTAGCTGAACCAGGGCCCAGAGGCTGAGACGTTTCTCCTCCCTGTTGGACACGAGGACAGTAGCTCTCCGAGACACCAACCACACAGATGGAGCAGCGTGCTGCACCATCTGAGTGTTCAGCTCAGGTTTCTGCTGGGAGGAGGCAGGTGATTTAGATCCCTACTAAATAAATTATCTTTCTTGTAACAGGTGCACAAATGACTAAAACACTTTTGCAGCGGTTCTAAGAGGAACTCTATGGAAATGAATGATGATGTTTAATTTAGCAGGAAATGTAGGCAAGTGCTTTGCTGAGCGTTGGACATCCAAGACTCTATCTGAAGCACACGGCTCTGTAAGTCAACCAGCGCGTTTCTGGCCACAGAACAAATGTAACTCCAGTTGTAACTGGTGTCCAGCAGCTCCTGGGAAAACATCTGGCTGTGTGGCCGCTGTCTGTTCACCCGCTGTGTCTGTGCAGTGGGTTTGTCGGAGCAGAACTAGCTGGAAATGAAGCTGATAAACGCGATGACACTGGACCAGAACAGAAAATGTGCTGCTTGTAAAACAGACCCACTACAGTCAAACATGAAGGAAGCTTGTGGATGATTCTGACATTTTCATTTGCCTGTTGCCACATCACTACCTCCTTCTCTCTGTAGCTCTGTGCGCATTATTTTTTACATCCAGTTACTGGGTGTTGCTTGACTTGTGTCTGTAAAGAACCTAATTTGCATGGTTTTATTTAGCGCACTCCCCAGTGGCTACTGTAAACCGGTTACAGTCATGAGATTCTGTTTTCATACCTGTCCTGGATGTTTTGTTCATATTCTGCTTTAATAAAGTCACTTGTTAGCACACAGCTGCTGGCAGCCAGTGCAGAGCAAGCAGCTAAAAATAAGATTTTAGCTTGGATATAAAAGCTCAAGGAACCAGTTCATCTCTAGTCCTGACTTCAATGAGAGAGCCAGGAGTCCTCAGCCTTCCCCTCCAGTAGTGAGCAACCATTACATAACAACATAACAACTGATCTGAACTTTCTTCATTCCTCAGACAGAAAAAAGAGCACATTCAGAGGAAACTGCTGGAAACTGAGACGTGAGTGCAACACAACGAGGGAAGCAGGAGAGACAAGGCCTGTGCTAATGCAGGGATGCTGAAACAGCTCCATGGTTTAGTGCATTGTGGCAGCAAAGGAGAAGCTGTGATTATGTAATGACAGATTCAGCATCTGGTGGGACATCATTTCAGATTAGCAGCAGGCCGCCCAATGAGGGAGGGGAGGGGCGGTGTGCAGACAAAGAAAGGGAGGAAGAGGAGATGCAGGTTAATGAAGGACAGTTTGTCGTAGAGAACCAGGTCGAGAGAGGCTGAGGAGAAGAGCGGCAGCCATCAGATGCTTCCCTCTCACACGTGAGCCCCAAAAGTCCCAGATAATGCTTCACCTCGTGGTTATCAAGTTTAAAAAGAACCATATCTGGTGCACAGGAGGTTTTATCTGGCATGAACAAGATCAATGTGTTATGCATTCAAAACACTTTCTTAGGGGAACTAGATCCATATCTTTAAACAAAACCATAAAACACGTGTGCATAAAACAATTATCTTGTGCAAGTCAGATCCACATGTTGTTGATATGTGTGAACAACGTCCACATCAAGTTATTATAGAGCGAGAACAAGACAGAGGTCTGGTAACAACAAGATGTGAGCTTGGACAAACGTGGATAAACTTATAGTGTTAGTGATGCATCTTTTGTTGTCTTGTGAAATTTGTGTTCTGCCAGTTCAAACTTTTATTTTGTAAGAACAGAATCCATAACCTTTTTACACAAATCATTATCTTAGCACGAATAAGATATGCATCTTGTGCAAACAGGGTCCATGCAAGTTGTTATTTTGTGAGGATCATATTGTCTGCATACAAAAAACAAATATGATCCTTTGGGACTTTGAGAGCTCTGTAAAAAGATCTGTACCAAACATCTGACCTGCCAGCGCACACTGAAGTGCTCATTCAGGTTCACACAGAGGCCTCACGCCGCTTCATGCCGGCACACATGCATAGCACAGCATGTACAAACACATGGACATGCATTTGTGACTGTGCAACACACTGTGAAGAGGAGAAGGAAGCTAACAGAGCTGCACCGATAATGTCAGTCACACAGATTCAGCATCTACTCTTCAGGAAATGAAACGGTGTTTGCTTTCCTTTGGCACAGAGGAATGTGTAGGGTGAGCCATGTCTGCAGTGGAGTGATGCTCGGTGCCAGCGGAGGTGCCTCAGAGTGGAGAAAGGGAAACACTGCCCCTCAAATCAGAGGAGAATAAAAGTGAGACAGCTCAGTGTCACATCTGTCCCATTGAGGTGGAAGTGAAAGAAGTTTTGTGGCGTATCCTCGTATTCCTGTTGACTGCGTGTTTTAATATATGTTTATAATGAGGATGGCCTTGGTAATGTTCTCTACTGGCTGTGTTTTAACATATGATGGCCTTGGTAATGTTCTCTACTGGCTTTATAAAATCCTGCTAAATAATTTAATAAGCACATACTAGTGTAGTGTGTGCTAGCTTGTGTTTTCTACATGATCATACTCTATATTAGTCTGGTTTATAGAAGGAGCCACTACTCTGGGATCCAGACAGAAGTACTGATGCATCTCCGAGGCAAAGCATGAAAGAACTACAGAAAAGTGAAGGACAGGAAATGACACACTACACTGTGACTTTAACGCTATAAAACCCCTTGAAAATTTAAAAGGCAATGCTACAGCACCTGACAAAGTCAAATCACTTCTATTACATCCGCCTTTGACTGAAGTATTTATGGAATAATGAAAGTAGTTCTGAAGGCGGAGGATGTCCGACCAGTGGAAGGGCAGCCAAGGATAAACAGAGGAGACACATGAAAATAAAAGAGCCGGGAGGGGAGGTAAAGAAGCTAGCTTACCTTGACATCAGCCTTCTTGTTGAGGAGACTCTTGGCTGCTGCAGAGAGGCAGAACGACACACCCTCAGATGGAAGAGTACACATCATACACCTTCAGATGACCACAGCTCTATAAATCTGCTGCAGCTGCACGCTGATGCATGCATTGGCTAAAAAACAATTCACCTCTCAAAAATGAACGTGCAGAGCACACACAGAGTGACAAGGCTGATCTCTCCACATGTCCTGCACTTCACCACCCTTAAAGGGAGAAATAAAAAAAACAGCGAGCAGGATCCATCCCTCCCTCAAGTAAAAACCTCCCACTGTTTGTCCTGTAAAAAAAAAACATTAAAGCCCAACGAATAAACACACATTAAGAACTCTCCATCCAGCTGGCACCTCCTCACCCTCCACTGCCCAGGGCATTAGATACGCAGAGGGCATCAGGGGAAAAGTCCAACTAATTCTCTGTATAATCCACGTACTCTCACACAGGCACAGACAGACGGAGGATTATGAGTGAAAGCATGAGGGAAGTGGGGCGAGATGCAGGTATGTGATAATGGGTGGGTTCATCTCAGAGCAGGCTGGATTAGCTGGAACCAGTTTCACTGACGGGCAGGAAGCGTAGTGACACTGTAAGGACATGAGAGGACCGACCCAGACCCACAGGGTGTGTTCTGGTGCTTAAATCCTTCTCATCATGATAAAATTGGTGGAAACATTGTTACATTGGGGGTAACACCGGAGCTCTGAGAGGACTCCCCACCTGTACAACTACGCTGCACAGTTGTTCTGTTTCTGCACCAAACTTTTAAAAGCTTCTCTCTCTCCTGGAACATCTGACATCTACACTGCTGCACACAAGCCAGACTGCATGCAATTTGTCTTCTAATTCCCCGCAGGCCAGACGGCAAGCAAAGACTTCTGAACAGCAATACCCTCTCTTCTCAGACAAGAGCTGGGGCTGCTTACCTTGGCAAACGTTTGAGAAGCATTAGAGGGAGAGAAAAGGATTTGGGAAGAGAGATTAGGACAAGCTGAGGGATACGGGGACTTTCTGTTTTAATCATGTTCGCCATGAGTTCAGGGAGACGAAGGGATGTTTTAAGAGCTGAGAGGTCAGAGAGAAGATGTTAACAGCTGCCTTTACCTTGCTCCACGATGC
>NW_018128336.1:124370-153494 GCF_001952655.1 Monopterus albus
CCCCCCCCCCGCCCTGACGGCGGCGGGGGCTGTAGTCTGCCGACCCACTGCAACACAGAGAGGAAGTCAGAATAGGATGATAAGAAACTGAAGGCCACACGAAGTGTTAGTCTTTAAACAGAACAACACAATAAAGACAATTTGACTAAAGGTGGATGTTTCTGCATTTCCAGAGGAGCACACAGGTAAAGAGGTGGTGACACGAACATTTATAACAAGTCTCTGACCTGTCACAGTTACTGATGGATACTTTGGAAAGAAGCAGGGTAAGTATAATACACTAGGTTTCTGTATTTATACTGCAGTTCAGGTTATTTCTGGGTTTTTGGACACATTAAGAAAAATCCACCCTGGTTCAACAGTAAATCTGTATCTTCTCTCCCACTGGATGTTCACTAGGAGAACCATAAGTGACGCTGTCGACCGATTTTAAGAAAAACAATGTTGGACAAGATGGAGGGAAATACATCAGCGGAGCAGCACAGTCCGCACGACGCTGCAAATCACATGTTGGCATCAGTATGATCACATGAATATGACATGAGTCACCGCTTGGGAGTAGTTGAGTAGTTCGCCACAGCAGACCCCCACACACAACACACCACAGAACGCTGCAGGGAACCGGCAGGAAAGGTTGCATTACTTGTGGTAATTAAATAAAATCACATCAGTGGTGAGTGGGTGTAACATGACAGAAACAAACTGGGCAACAACACAAACGGCGCTTGTGTCCATGGAGGCCCACGTTTCCATGAGATACTGATGCACAGTACATGTTTTACATACATGTTTCATTAGACAGAAAATGTGCCACGCTGTGTCCAGTGTGTGGAGACACACTCACCGGCCACTTTATTAGGTACACCTGTACAAACGTCAGTGCAACACATCTGTGTTTAAGAAGCTCAGCGTGTTTCAGTTCTTGGTGAAATTGTCATAAATGTATAAATTAAATTTTATGTTTATTCTCGAGGTCATAGTTAAAGCTGGTGTTGTACTGGACTACATTACATTTAGAGGTGTCCTCCCCAGCTATATAAGAGGGTCAGAATATTAGGAACACCTCTAAAATGCACAAAAACCAGGCGAATATCTCTGCTGCGCTTCCTGCTTCCTCTAACGCTGCCGCCCATCAACCTCCTGTGTGTTTGTGTGTGTATGTGTGAAGAGATGGCAGGAGACAGATGGCGTGTCATCCTGTCCTCCGCTCCCTCTCAGGGCACTGACATGTTCCCTTGACTCTCTCGTCTCTTTAACGAGCAGCACTCACCAGAGAAGTTCCTGGAGACGAGCATGGTGGTCAGAATGGCACCCTGTGGACGGAGGAGGAAAAGACACGGGCGAAGAGTCAAACTCCTTGTGCACACATATAATAAGCAGCCTTATGTAACAGCCATGACAGAAGCCTCACTCAGCTGAACATTTCCACATCCTTTCCAAGACAAGTCTGACTTAACTGTGGTCAGATGAATGTAAAGGCAGCATCATGAAGGTAAATATACAGAGAGAAAAAAGTGCATCTACTTCTTTCTACGATTACTGTAATACCTGTATTAACTGAAACATTCTGTCTTAATCACAAATCAAATCAAATGAGTTTAATAAATCTGGAAACACAGCGAGGGAGTCAGCTATATAACAGAAGAGGTTAAAAAGCCCTCCTGTGACCAACACCCTCCTTGTACTTCCAATGTACATGAATAAATGAGTGCAGCTTTGCGTGCACTATGTCGACAAACACATTGTCCCGGCACTGCGTGATTGTGTGCTGTCAGAGGACATAAAACAGGTGGCGGAGTCAGCTCTCATTAATGAAATTAACATGAGAATTTATAAGTGGATTCAATCACGACTGTCACTAAGGTTTCAAATTGGTTTGAAAATCCATCGGTGACGCAGCCTGTGAGAGAACAAAGCGCTTCCTCCTCCCTATCAAAACATTTATAACTCGCTGCTGTCTCTCAGAGCTCCACTGGCCCGAACGTTACATTACTGTCAACGCTAAATTACACGCTGTATTGTTGAATAATGATGTTTTACACATCACAGATGATCTCTGCTACATCTCCTCCTGTGAAGTTGTCACCAACACATAGGGGACACTAACCCAGCAATGTTCCATATCACATGTCTGAAAGAGGCTTTATCTGAGAGTCTGGGGGGAAAATAAAACCTGCAGTATAAAATGTGCAATTCATGTTTGCTGATGTCATCTGGTCAGAGTAAACATCTCCAGAAGAAGACGCAGATACTGTTTATAACTTCCTCGTGACCCTTCGCACCTTGAGTTTCCTCCTGGCGTTAAACTTCTTCAGGCACTCGACCGTCTCCTGTCTGTGCATCATGGAGGCCACTGTTGAGCGTTGCTGTGGGGGGACAGAGAGAGACGTGCTGAAAATAAAGAATCAGAAGAGCAGCTCTGACAGTGACAGCGTTATGTGGGCAGGAGCTGTCACTGAGACTCGCTTCCCTCAGGTTGTTAGGTGACGACAGGGCTAAACCCATTCCTCTTGGCTTTTCAGTGTCGTGACAGTCATCACTCATCTCTACACTGTTAATGTACATGATACAACACATGAAGCAATACACTGGTCTACAAAGGCTAGGGTCGCATGGGGGGGGGTTCAGATCCCTCCTGAAACCCTGATAGTTAGATACACTGTCCCTTCCCACATTTATATACAACAAACCATCTGAGACAAACTTAACCAAGTGTCCCGTGTGTGTGCGTGAGCTGGAGAGCCTGATATTTTTGTTGATGGAAAGCACACAGAAGTGCTTTCTGCTGAGACAGGCTGCTCATTAGCTCTTCTCTGGGACAAACCGTTCAAGATAAGCTGACCCAGTATCAGCAGATATCAGAGATTGCATGTTTGGAAACAGGTGGTGCTGATGCATTGGCATCGTCTGACAGAAGTTCACAAGCTTTCTGTTAGAGGATTTACAAATTAGAAATTGCTGAAGAATTAGACGGGACATTAAATGTAGTTTTCTGTCAGCAGTGACAGGGCGGTGGTGATCAGATGTAGCTAAAAATGTTGAAGTGTTGAAATGAAAAGCTCTTTAATCGTCACACCCACAGCCTTTGGTTTGCCACTGACTCAACCAGAAAAGATTAAATGGCCCCAGTGAGTCTCCCGGGAGTCTTCAGTCTTGGTCCTCACTGTTTGGTATCGCTGTGTGACCACATTGAACATGGACAAGACAAAGAAAGGTTGTCTGAGGAGGTCAGGAAGAAAAGAAGCACCAAACATGGTCGAGATGAAGGCCACAGAGCGTCTCTAAGCAGCTGGGTGCTCCAGTGACCACAGCTGCTCAGATCATTAACAAGTGGTCAGCCCACGGGGGCGTAGCCGACCTCCCTGGACATGAAGAGGAACACTGAGCCCAGACTGAACTTGGTAACCGCCAAGCAGATACAAGCTGAGCTCCGGGGCTTTCTGAGTGATGGAGGGCCAACAAAGAGGAACATATGTCCTCAGTACCGGCACGGGGGCTCAGCGTTGACCCTCCAAAATGCCGCCATGAGAGGTGGTATTTTTGCTGAGGCAAGCCCGCCCACCTCCTCTATAAACAGACCCGGGTGGAACAGAGGGTTGGGCAGAGGCGTGTGACGTTTTGACGCTGCTGTTGATATTTCTGATGTGTGTCTTATATGGCCACACATTTTCATCTGTTGTGTTATTTTATGTTACTTCAAAAATCAGAAGCAACACGCCTCTTCTATTAAATATGGACCAGAGAACGATGGATACCATTTACTTCTGTCAGCTTCAACTTCTTTCAGAGAAAATCATGTTGTTTCCATCATGTCTATGTGCGTAGTGGAGGAAAATGGATAGATGTCTATGTGCGTGTGTCCTTCATGCACTTACGCAGACCCATGGGTGCTTCAGAGCCTCCTGGGCAGTGATTCTTTTGGCCGGGTTGATCGTCAGCATCTGGTTGATCAGGTTTTTAGCCTCCGGAGTCACGGTGTCCCACTCTGGGGAGGGAAACTACACAGCACACACACCCATGCAGCATCATTTCTGGTTTACAGTGAGAGAAATGGAGGCGAGTGACGGCAGCAGGCTCACGTCGTAGGCTCCAGCCTTGATCTGCTGGTAGAGTTTGTGCTGGTCCTCGTCCCAGAATGGTGGGTACCCAACCAAAAGGATGTAGAGGATCACACCTACAAAACACAAGCTTTGTCTGAGAGACCAGGAGGAGGGAGAGGAGGTGGTGCAGAGAAACACAGACAAAGAGCTCACCACAGGCCCAGATGTCCACAGGTTTACCGTACGCCTCCTTCCTCAGCACCTCTGGGGACAAGTACCCGGGGGTCCCCGCAAAACCTGCACACACGAGCACAGACAGACACAAATCAGAGTCCAGTTTCTTGTAGGTGAGTTCTGCTTTGTTGTTGTCTACATTTAACACTTTGAGAGAGAGAGAGAGCAGCTGGTGGATGAGTCTCACTTTGATCCAGGAACGCCCCAAATCACACAGTGCAAAGGAAGCTCCAGTTCTAATGAAACTGGCTTATTATATAGCAAAAGGTTTTGTGCTATGATGGAATATTTTGAGGGAGCACACACGGCGTTATGTCAGACAGAGTCTATATCACTGCACCGAGTGCATTATGATAATGTAGCTTAATGTAGAGCCAGCGCTGTTAGCTGCTGCAGGCCCTTTTAATAGATCTCTATATTGGCTCTGGGTCAAAGTAAATAGAAGGAAGTACATTTACTGCACTTGGTTCAGTCTCACAAATTAGCCTACAAGTACAGCACCGACCATTTTAGCTAGTCTCCAGAACAGAAAACCACCAGTGCAGCGTCACTCTGTTCTCTCTGGGAAAAAGAAAGAATGTCTTAAAGACATGGAACCTGAAAACAAAAACAAGATGACAGTGTGTGGAAGCAGAGCCCTTCGTGGTCGAGAGGAGGGTGGGAACAGACTGGCAGATGCTACAGTACATTTCTCTTTGGGGGCATCGGGGAGCTGGTTACCCAGCGGTCGATTCACACCATTAGTTACTGCACAATGTCTTTGGAAACACACTGAAATGTGGGAGGATGTCTGAGATGAGATCATCTTTTACTAACAAGGCTTTTGAGAACATTTAGATAAGTTTGCTGGAGACTCGGCCAGCGTCAGGGCCTTTGTTGAAAAAATAATGTCCTGCAGTCACAGCAGGTCATTTCCACCGATAGAAATTGAGCTGTTGCAGGTTTAAGATTCAAACAAGCTAAAACAAGTCAACTGGAAACGTTAAGTCAGTGTTAGAAGGAGGCTTCGACCGCCCTGAGCTCATGTCGGCTCTTGCTGTAAACAGAAATGTTAGCAGGTGTAGGGCCTTCAAGGCAGTGATGGTGCATCAGCTGCAGGTCTCTCCCTAAGAAAGACTTTAATCTCAGTCAGACTCCTGAATAAATATCCAAGCAGCCATGTGTGTAACTGAAACTGTGTTTGTGTAACATACCAAACCAAGCCTGCTGTTCTCCTTGAACCTCGATGGCCAGTCCAAAGTCCGCCAGCTTCACTGCTGCGTTCTTACACTTGCTGGCCAGCAGCAGGTTCTCCGGCTGCATGTACAACACAAGCACAGGCACGTCAGCAAAGCCCTCCTGTCGGGGGGGTTTAGAAGTTTTAAAACGTCCAAACTCTTTGTGGTTGTACTGTTTCCTATTTTGAGCCTCTTCGTGGTCTCTTTGCTGTAGCTTTTTCCTGTGGTTGTTTTTAGTCCCTGATTGATTTTCATCTCTTTCTGGAAATGTGTGTCTCTCAATGGTCGTTTTGTGTCTTTATAGTTTTTTTTGCACATCTTTCTACTGGTATTGTGTCTATCTGTGCTGACAACAGCAATAAACGCCAATTGCACACATTCGTACCAACACTCCTACATATTCTAATACACACACACTCAGACAGATGGGACAAATGTGTAAGAGCTGTTTTTACCATTTGTGTATATGAGGAAGGCCAAACACAGCTCATCACAGTCGTGTCTTTGCTGCTCAGACGCTGATGTAACAGCAATCTGACGAGCATCCAGAGACCACACTACACACAGGGACAACACTGGTAGGACGGACAGAAACGGCCACAGGCCAATCACTGTCACCCTCTGCTGGTCAGACACACTTAGAGGCTTTTCATCCAGCTCTGGACAAGAACGTGAACCGTACAGCTGTGAAACCCAGCAAAGAAGGAGCAAGTAGCTTTGACCTTGTACCACACTTACTGTGTGGATTTAGGGCGTACAGTATTTCAGTACTGGGAGCTGTGAGATATTGTAGTATGTTCTCTTGCAGCACAGTTTTTTTGCAGACTGACACCGTTTTTGATGAGCCAGCAGACAAGTAACTAAAGCATCAGTACAGTAAAGGACGGCGTTTTGTTGTCTCTGGGCCTGGACACAAATTATTTCTTAGGTTTATCAGGGAATCCTACAGGATCATGTCAGAGTGGCTGCAGCCGAGGCTCAGTAGGAGCTGGGGGATGTGGCAGGACAGTGACCATATTAAAGTAAATCTATGACAGAATGGCTTCAAAACATGAAACTCTGCCATGTGGAGCGTCCCAGTCAGAGCCCAGACTTCCACCCAGCAGAGATGCTATGGAACGAGCTCAGAGATCGGTTCACACCACACACACAGAATGGTCCAAAGTTCCTCCTGAACACTATGCAGGCCTGATCCACAGCTACAGGAAGCAGCTGTGTGAGGTTAATACTGCCAAAGCAACTTCAGCCACTTTTAAAATCCTAAGGTTCACTTACTTTTTCCACCATCACTTTGACTGTTTCACAGCTGGGTTCAATAAAGACAAGACAAATTACAATTGCTTGTGCACTATCAGCTCCAGTGCCCAGTGTTTGTCTACACTTGTGACTTAGATGAAGATCTGATCAAATTTTGTGACAAATCATGTAGAAAACCAGGGAATAACAAGTTTTTCAATGACCTCTTTGCAACTATAATCAATGAATCAGTGTATAAAACATCAGAAACAAGTAACCACTGTTTACCTCGCCTCTTGCCCACTGTCAGCTGGGATTGGCTCCAGCCCCCCCACCCCCGCGACCCCATTCAGGACTAAGCAGTATAGATAATGGATGGTTGGATTATAATGTGTTTAATCATTACAAATAACATGGTTATTAACAGTTTATATATCATTTTACAGTAAATGTGTCCTTTTTTACTGGGGATGTAGAATCCCTTACACTTATTTGTGTATTTTTGAGGAGAGTAATTGAAGAGAACTGAAAAAACCCCAGTTCAGTAATAAAGCAGCCAGGTGTCATTTTGTCCTGTGTGTGTCAGTGTGTGTGACCCTTGTGGATGGGATCCACAAGCAATCGCACGTGAACTAGTTCTTACAAGACACATCTGTGAATAAAAGTTAAACTGTGAAAAGTTTATAACCTGCTGTTTTTAGGATTCTGTGTTTTAGACGACCAGGACTCATTCAGGAGTAATTAGAACCCACAACAAAAACATGACTACACTCAAATGCATGCAAACATCTACTGAAACACAAATGCACACAAAAAGGCAAACACACACATGTGCACACAGCCACATGCACACACACAGACAGATACACAGTCATGCATGTACTGACAGATCAGGACAACAGACATGCTGAGTGTTAAATAGATCTCACTGCACTTACCAGCCCTCAGAATCTAGAACAACAGTCAGACGCAGACAAATACAACTTTAACTTCCTGTCAACACACACGCAGACACTCACACCCGTGCAGGTGACTCACCTTGAGATCTCTGTGTACCACCCCCATCTGATGGCAGTGGAGCACGGCCTCCAGGATCTGCTGGATGCAATGACTGCATGCAAACAGCAGGGGGAGCAGGTTAGTCTGAACACATCCAGCCCCCAGCACCATGCAGAGGCAGCAGTGCACACACACACAAACGCACACACGCAAGGATATCACAGTCAGCTCTGTCTCTCACACACACATGCTTTCAGTATAGAAATGGTCTCTCTCTGCACACACGTGAAACAGTGAAGAGTGAGTCTGTCTGTGAGCTACCGAGGGAGAAGGTGTGCACTTTGCTATTTTCTGTTTTCACCAGAGTCAAGGAGACATTTCCTTCTATTAGTTCACACATCAGCACAGATGTTTCCGCTCTGCCTTCTTCAGTGTGCAACAGTCATTCAGTTTCATGGTTGAGTCTTTTTACATTTGTACCTGGAATGCGTGGGGTCACCCCTAACCTAAGGCTCAGGTCATCAAATAAGTCTGAGGGGTCATGAGATGATAAATGGGAGAAGAAAGGAAGAAAAACCTAATTTCAGATACTCATAGTTGTCTTTGTCTCTCTCTGTCTATTTGGACGTTTAACTAATCTTTTAATCCCAAATTTGCCTGAAGGAGCTTTACAGTCAGGACAGACCCCTGAATCGAAAACTTCACCCCCAAAGAAACGTAATGGAACCAGAGACGTTTGTCACAATAGTTAAAAGCTACAGATTTAGTATTTATCAAGGCTGTTTTTTATTATGAATGTATCATATGTTAAAACCTTAAAAGTAGCTACAACTGTCAAATAAATGTTCCTCCTCACACATGTACTTTGTCACTTGTGAACCCTTTTCTTGGACTTTGGAGTATGACTTTGGTCATACACACCCCAGTTCTCCTTTTGCCTTTGGCTGAGCACAGTGTTCTTCTCCTTACTGTCAAGGCAGAGCCAGACGTTGTACAGGTAGTGTAGGAGTGCTGCAGCTCCACGTGGGAGACTCTGTGTCTAACCTGCACATTCCCCTGTTTAATTTAGTCAGGAACAGCAGCAACACCGCCTCTGAAGAAGACACTGCTACTCCACTGAACTCTTCACTCACTCTCTCTCTCTCGGTCTTGTCTGCCACAGGAAATGCCAGTTCTAGTTCAGTCTAAAACACACAGTATCAATCCCAGAAGCAAAACCTGAAGACAGACAGACACACAGAAGGAGACAGACAGACAGCAGGCTGTTGTTCAAATCACAGGCAACAACAAAACACAAGCAAGTCAAGAGCAGCGAGGGTGCAGGGGAATGCAGCACGAGACACACACACACACACACACACCTTGAGGTCCCTGTGCACTATGTCATGTTGGTGGGTGTAAGACACACTGTCTAGAATCTGATGGATACAGTGACTGTGGAGACAAAACGACAGGGAGAGCAGCAGATAAAGGAGGGAAGGGAAGGAAGCATAACAACAGTAATACAGAGAAGAGGAAGGAGATGGGAAGCACGTGACAGGAGGAGGCTGGAACAGGTAAAGAAAGAAGTTTAAGGGGTGGGTTCACCAAAATGACAAAACCATCTTTACCTATCTCTTAGTGCCACATCAACACTGCTGGTTTTATTTTTCCATTTTTGAGATATTTACCTTTACCTGTTTGAGATTTCTGCCTTCACCCCACTGCAATGAATGTCAGTGGAATTTAATGTCAGGTGCTCACAGCATTAAAAATCACTGTACAGTGATGTACAAAGGTTTTAGACATAAAGCAAGATTCTCCATCAATAGCTTTTATTTAACAAAAAGCACCAACAGTGGCCTGTAAACCAGCCCCGGTTCTCCTCCATACACCTACACACAATTCTTCCAAGTGTCAGGCCATACAACGAATCTGGGACCAATCGGACGCCTCCCTGAAGTTACTGTGTGACACGTAAGAATCTCAGACTTTGTACTGTATATAAACGAGATTAAAAGGCCACACGGCCACAGTGATCTTATTACACCGGGCCCTGGGATCATCAAATCTTGACTCCTACTTCTGCACTATGGGTGCTAATAGATGTGACAACGCTACATGTGACACTCATAAAGCCTATATGCTAAAGTCAGCGTGCACACAGAGATCATGCTAAGATTTTTAGCAGGCATTAGCCTGTGTTTACACCATCTTGGTTTAGTGTGCTAGCATGCTAACTCTTTCCAACTGAGACTAACGGGAACTGGTTAGTTATGCAGATAAAATCGAAGTATTAGACAAATTACAACTTTGACCTGATGTGAACGTGCACATTCCAGTTTCCTGACAATCCAATAGATTCCTCATGAAAAATGTCACTGTGCTGGTGGCTTTAGAGGAGACGTCAGCAGGATTCATCCTCTGGGGTCCATGAATATCTGCACAAAACCTCACGACAATCCATCTGTGGCAGTTTATGAAACAGGAAGTTTATCCAGACAGGGGCATGAATGTGCACATTCCAGTTTCCTGACAATTCAATAGATTCCTCATGAAAAATGTCACTGTGCTGGTGGCTTTAGAGGAGACGTCAGCAGGATTCATCCTCTGGGGTCCATGAATATCTGCACAAAACCTCACGACAATCCATCTCATAGCTGCTGAGACGTTTCTGCCTGGTGGACCGACACACTGACACACTGCTATCGTGGCAACTTGTCTTTCCAGTGACAGTGAATAATCCACAGAACTCACTGTCAACAACTTTCACTGAACTATTTAACATGGAATAAATGGTTTCTAACATGGTTCACCATGCGCTCTGTTGATTAGCCATAAAAACGTGCACAATGTTTCTGGAAAGTCGCACCTATAGGTCACCACACACTCTTCACCTCCACTGTACCGGGGTGAAGGCAGAGGGCGAAGAAACCTGTATCTCAAAACCTGGACATAAAACCAAAATGGCATCAGTGACACAGTAAGTCTCTGTTTTCAGGGAGGGACTGAGCGATTCTGTGTGCAGATGGAGGGGAGACAGGAAGCCGTCAGTGAGATCCTGCTGGACAGTAACGAGGCCATGCAAGTTACACACCCACACACAAACACAGAGTGACACACAGACACACATCATTCATGCAAAGAGAACAAGACAGAGTAAAGGCACATCGGAGGGAAAGTAAAGCTGGAGAATAAAGAGGAAGAGACACTGAATCCACTCAGTCCACTAACTCCAGTGTGCATATGCATTTTAAATTCATTTTTCTTTTTGGGTGTGCTGATGGATAGAGATGTGGATGGGTTTCTAAGAGATGTGCATGCAAAACAAACCACAACGACTGAGGAGATCAACATGAGCAGCTGCATGACAAACTGCATGGGGCCAAAAGAGCGATGGATGGAAAATGTTTCATATCCAAGAAGGAAACCTATTTAGTTTCGATCTGAGGAGGAAAGTTATGGATGTGGACGGTGGGTGGGATCGTCTTCACTGACCTTTGTCAGCTCTTACAACAATACGAATACAAAATATAGAGACAGAACTGAAGCTAATGTCATCCAGTACAGCACCACCTTAAACTACAACCTCAATAATAAACATAGAACTGAATTTATACATTTACAGTACGACAATTTCACCAAAAACTGATTCATGTTGAGCTTCATAAACACAGATGTTAAGGCAGAAGTGTGTACAATTGTACAGGTGTACCTAATAAAGTGGCCCAGGAGTGGATATGATCATCTTGACCCATACAGCTTCTGCTTTTACCAGTATCTCTTCATTAATCAGTACTGGATGTTTTTAGGCAAATGATGATTTGGCCAGTTACATGTAAATCACCTTGCGTCACACCCTTGCTGAGTGGCTTTGTGTGCTCAGTCGCTTTATACCCTCCGTACAGTATTATCCTTGGCTCTGTATCTTCTGTGTTCTCTATAAGCTGCTGGATGACTTAAACGTCCCTCGAGTATTCAATATGGAGACAAGCTCTGAACAAAATGATGCTAGTCAGGCTTTGTGTCAGTTCACTGTGTTGCTTTATGATTTATGTATTACATGCATTCGCTAATCAAAACAAAAGCTGCTCCCTCTTGAAGTCTGACGGTTTTTGTCATGTGCTTCAGTGTTTTTATGTTGAAAGTATATGAACAAAACCCTAACAGGTGGGTGAGACCGGGAGTGAGAGATAAAGAGATTTAAAATCAACTGCGCCTCTCTTTCTACCTCGTTTCTGTCCCCTTCTTTCCTTCTCTCTCTCGCCTCCACAAACCGCCTCCACAGTCAAACTGATTTGAGTCTCCCTCCTGAGGGGGTTACAGCGTGGGCGTGAATGCAGTTTTTTTTTTTTTTCCTTTTGCATGTGGACGTTTCCATCTGTCTGTAAAATTCTGACTCCAGGAAAAAGAGCACAGAAAACTCCACAGAGGTATTATCATCATCATACCCAGAGCCTGTAATGCCAAAGGCAATGTGTTAGGTGTGTTGTGTGTGTGCTAATGAGAGGAGCGAACTCTGCCGGAGACACTGCAGAGGCTGGAGGACTGACACATGGAGGGGATGTAGAAGATGAGACAGATGAGATTCACGAGTGTTTACCTGGCATCTGCTTCACTGTAGTACTCTCTAGCCACAATGTCCTCAAACAGCTCCCCTCCTGTCACCCTGAGAAATGTAAAGGCCGAGGTTAAAACGCCAGATTACATACATTTACTCACTCATTCACACACGCACACACACACACACACACACACACACCCACACACACACACACACACACACACAGGAGGGGGATGTCCTCATTAGGGGGAAACCCCGGCTGCAGGATTCACTCTGACTGGGTTGCCATGGAGACTGGCTCCGGTGCGTGGGCGTGTGGATGTGTGTGCACTAAAGTGGGAGCCGCAAGGAAAGAGGAAAGGAGGGAGAGAGGGAGGGAGGGAGGGAGGAGAGGAGGTGGGGTTGGATTGTTATGTAATGGGGGAACTGCCTTGGAAGTGGGGATGAAGAGGAGCAGGAACAGAGGATGCTGGAATGTGGATGTAGAGAAGGCAGCATGGAGGTGACAGATTGAAGGAAGATGAAGCACCAGGGAAGAGAGGAGGAGGAGGGCGAGCAGCACAGCATGGCAGAGAGAGAGAAGAGGCAAAGAGGAGGAAACGAGGCAACTCACAGGTCAAAGAGGAGATAGTGGAAGCCCTCCTCTGAGATACTGTCATGGAGACGAACTGGAGGAAAATGAAGAGAAGCAGATACAGAATCAGGATAACAGGATTTCTTTGTATCTCAGACACACACCTCGTGAGTTCAATCTTAAAGGACAAATATGGTGACATTCTATATTTTTCTTATAGTCAGGAATCCACCAAAAGACCAAAACCACCAAGGGACTCATCCTTCCTACTAATAAGCAGGACTGGCCAAAATACTCACAATATAATGATCAATATCAATAATTATCAATGTATAGATTTAATATCATTATTATGGAAGGTAATAGAGAGTGTGTTGAGCAACACTGAAAACACTCCTCAACTGAATTCATGCTCATAGTGATTGTCCATAGATTTATATTAACTCAACACAAAGGTAAAATCCTGACCATGCTAGGTGGCTAATGCTACCAAAACAAACAGCTTTAGATACTAACACATCCTGAAGGAGGAACGCCACACCTGGGGTTATCAGACAATGTGGGAAATCTTAGATAATACACCTTTAAGGAGACACAACACTTAAAAAAGGGGAGTCTCACCGATGTTGGGGTGCTTGAGCAATCTGCAGATCCGAGCTTCTCTCTCCAGTTTCTGATGGTCTACGACAAAGTCAAACAAGGCGTTACAACACATTTAGACAAAGCGAATACAAACAGGTGACATCATTTACCTTTTAACACGTTTCAGGATGAAAAGATAAAATTAGTTTGTAGAGTGTGAAGTGTTCTCAAGGTGACTTACAAGGAGATAGAGACACAACTTTTCTGCATATGTGGTTACACACAAACACAGATGAGAACCCCAGATTTGACCTACTTATCCCCTCAATCCTGACAGAGGAGGGGAGGAGAGGAGAGGAGGAAACAAGAGGAGATGAGGAACTAGCAGACAGAAGAAAATAAGAGAGAAGAAGTGAAAAAGAGAAGAGAAGAGGAAATGATAAGACAGGAGAGGAAACAAAAGAGAGGAGAGGAAAGAGGAGAAGCTAAGGAAAGAAGGTGAGAAAATCACAGGAGAGGAAACAAAGGAGGGCAGGAGAGGTAAGAGGAAGGAATGAGGAGAGAGGAACTAAGAAGACATGAAAACTTAGGAAGGGAAAGAAATAAGAGATGAACGGGAAAGAGAGTACAGGACAGGAAACAAGGAAAGGAAACGAGATGAGAGCACAAGTTGGAAAGATACAAGAATGAAGAGGAGAGACTCAGACGTCTGTGGCGTCTAAGCTCTGACTCAGAGAAAACAGAGAGAATTGTGTGTTTTAACAAAGGTGTTGTGACATCGAGGTCCCTACAGCCCATGGATGGATCACTGGGCAGGCCCACCGCGCTCAGGTCCAGGGGTACAAGGGGTCAGGGGGCCCCTGGACCTGAGCCTCTGTGTGAAGTGACTGTTAACACGTCTTGTTGGAAGGTCTGTCAACAACAGATGATGCAACATGAGAACAAACAGATGCAAAACATCCACAAAGATGCAAAATGAACACAAGGACATGCAAAACAACCTCAGACAGAAACGAGTAAAATAAGCACAAAGAGACACGAACCAATTAAAGATGCAAAGCAAAATGAAAACTGAGTTTCAAAACAAGGACAATGAGAAGCGAAATGGCCACAACTAAACAGACACAAAATGACTTCAACGAACACGAAGACACAAAACCCTTTGTGGACCTGTATGCAGGAGGGTGGGGGACCTGGTAGCGGTCTGGGCCGGGGCCCAGTGTCTGCTAATCCGTCCGTGCCATAGCCGCTTGTTTCTTTGCCATAATTACACCAGTGCTGCTATTTTTAGATGATTTCTGAGGTGATTTTACACGTTTTGATCCTGATTATATCGGGAGACTGAGACATCAAACACAGGACGCTGCTTCATCACACTTCGACTGACAATGACATCATGTCTAAAACACCACAAATAGCACTTTAAAGGCACTGTTCACATTTTGTGTCCCACACGATCTATAGTACAGTGTGAAGCCTGAGCACAAACTGGGTATGTTCTCCTGTTAGTCTGTGTTCCAGTTCCTCTCTCCGAGGAACAGACTTGAAGCTTCACACACTGGAATCAAACAAGCGCTAAAATATGCTAATGTTAGCTTTCAGATCTGGGACACACACTGATGAAAAGCCCCATGATGCTTCAGCTTCTGCCTGTCAGTGCTCAGACCCCTTCTCTCTCTTTATTGCCCCTCAGTCCAAACTCAATAATGTAACAACAACATGACAAAGTGAAGACATGTTTTAGAAATTTCTGACTGAAATCTCTCATTTACAGACGTATTCAGAGCCTGAATCCAGTTCTTTGTAGAAGTTCCTGTGGCAGCAGTTACAGCTTCAGGCTCTACCAACTCTACACACCTGGATTTGGCCAGTTGATCCCGTTGGTCCTGCAGATCCTCTCCAGCTCCGTCAGACTGGATGGGAAGTGTCTGTGAGCTCTTCAGGTTTCTCCACAGATGGTCTGTGGGGGTTAAGTCTGGACATCAGCTGGGCCCCCTCAGGGACAGTCAGAGTCCTGAAGCCGCTCCAGTGTCTTGGCTGTTTGCCTCAGGTCGCTGTCGGCCCAGTCTCAGGTTTTCTTCCAGGACCTCTCTGTGCCTGGCTGCGTTTATCCTTCCCTCAGTTCTGACTGGTCTCTCCTTGGTCTCCTCCCTGACCGAGGCCCTTCTTGTTCCTCAGTCTGGTCGGAGGCTGAATCTAGAAGGGCCCTGCTGGGTCCAGACTTCATCCACGTCCCAGTTACTGAGGCCACCGTGATCCTGGGGAGCTTCAGAGCTTCCGACGTGGTTTGATCCCCTGGTCCTGATCCGGGCCTCACCACAGTCTGACCACAGAGGTCCACAGAGAGCTCCTGGACCTCATGTCCTCACCTGCAGCATGAACTACACAGGTGTGTGTCTTTCTACGCTGGGTCCAGTTTGCCCAGTTTGCCACAGGTGGACTCCAGTCAGGGTCTGGACTCATCTCACACCGGAGGCTCAGTGTGGGGCCACAGCGAAGCGTTCTAAAAGCATGTCTTCACTTTGTTACGGTGGGTTACTTCGTGCACAGTAATGGGCAAAATTGGCAGTTTCATCCATTTAAAATTAAATCTACAACACTGTAAAGTGAAGGGGTCTGAAACTTCCTGAAGCACATCACAGATCTATAACCGTATGTCTTTCACTTGTGACATTATTTGTCTCACCTCTGGCCGAGAGCTTTTTGGTGTTGATGATTTTGGCGGCATACTCCTGGCCTGTGCAGAGTTTGACACAGCGGCGCACCACTGAAAAGGCCCCCCTGGGAAACAAAGACAGGAGAAGGAGATGTGTCAGCTGCCAAATAAGCTTCATCAGTATCAAAGGAAACATCTCAGCCATCAGGTCGACTCGCTGTTGTCCTGGACTCCTCTCTGGCTCTAAACCACCCTGATCTGAGTGTCTGAGTCTCTTCCCCCCTCATTATATTTTTTCTTCAAGGCTGGATTACTAACCGGTTTGCCTGGTCGCATATTTGTTAGAAAGCATGAAGTACAGGATGTCTGGTCCTGCATTTCGTGGTCCTGTCTGTGTCAAAGTCTACTCTGCAACTTTCTTTTATTGTGTTTTATCAAATTGCTTCTGTTTTCCTCTGTGGAAGCTGAAACAGGAAACAGTCTGCAGGTTTCTTTTCTCCACAACGTGAATCAGTTCAGAGAAGCGAGCGGCATCAAGAACCAACAGAAGAAAAGCAGAGTTTCAGGGATACGTCCTCTCAGAGCGTGTGCTGGAGTTTTAGGGCCACATTGGCTCGTCAAACCCCACAGAGACAAACAGAAATAACCACCTCTGACACTCTCAGAGCTAATTTTATCTCACCTCAGTACTGTTATGCAATGAACCACTCAGAGCCCCTGCCTCTCATGAGCTCTCTAACAGGCATACATTATAAAGAGATGGGATGAGTAAGCGTGACACTCGCTGACACCCTCGCCATGTGGTTGGAAAGACAGCAGAGCTTCGACATGACAGGTTATCTGCAGGGCAGGAAGACGACTGGATCTGGGTCCAAAACCTGGATTAACAAATCCCTAATCTAGTCTTTTAGATTGACCCTTTTATTTTTACCAAAAAGTCACGTCCAAAGCGCTCAGGCATATTTAGCCAAACTATAAACCTAAAGTGATTCACTATGACATAAGGAATCAGATTCAATAACCAGTTTAGTGCTGAAATACTAGGTTGATTAACTGACAAGTGGCCGTGCCCTGACACCCACTGTCACCTGATGGCTGGTGGGAGCTGCACTTGTAGTGGGTTTTCCCAGCGGTACGACCATTTCACACACAAGCTTCAACGAACAGCACAAAGATGAGACTTAAACTTTATCTGAAGTGCAGCCAGGAGTTGGTGGAGACCAAACACAGAGCTAAAACAGAGGGAACACTGGATTTCCATTCATCAAATCAATACAATCACCAATCGAAATGAGTATTCATGTTGTTTTGTGACTGCTGCAGGTGTACACAACCGTTTGCCAACAAATTCAACAAAGCAGCTTAGACACAGCCTTTGCAGTCGGTTACTGCAGCTTTGGGAGTCACACAGCGTTACAGGAGTAAAATCAGTGGAGTCCACTTTGAGTGTTCCCCTAAACTTGATGCCCATATTTAACCAACTTCTTCTTCTGTCTGCGTTGTTTACTGCCTGTTTATACTGTTTATTTTGCATTGTTTGCACTGTTTGTTGCTTGGTAATACAGTTTATTTTGTTATACTACGCAGCCTTATGTTGGTTTACTGTTTGCGTGCCCCTTGCATGGGGACATGTAGATTCACATTGAGAGCCGATGTACCAGAGTCAAATTCCTCATGTGTCTGACACACCTGGCCAATAAAGCTGATTCTGGTTCTGATTCTGGAAAAGCAGCAAACCTTACAAGTGAGGAGCAGGAGCTGGCATTTGTGCTTGATAAATGACTGATGTGCAGGGTGGAAGAAGTGAAAGTCATGCCTTCCAAAAGTAAAAGTATTAGCATCAAAATATTTAGTGGGAAAAAATGAAAATGTGTTTAAGTTTAAGAAAATGTTCTTAAGTAAAGTGCTTTTGTCATGTTCCACTGCTGCTTATTTGACTAGTGATGATCAAAATAGCTGATTATTTTTCTCAGTCCACCCTGGAAGCAGAAGTGGTGGACTTCAGCTGCATCACAAAGCCAGGACACACAGGGCTGCGTTATCAGTGAGCTGCTGCTGCTCCATTCTATTGTCTTGAACTTATCACATCCCACACACACAAGCCCGGAGATCACCGCCATCACAAAAGAGTGTGAGCAGCCTGTAAAATACACTATTAACATCCGAGGTTCACGGCTGAAGCCATCCACAGCGCTGGGCTGTGGAATAAATGTTCCTGTGAGGCAAACAGTGCAGAGAGATCCTTTCTACCCACGCACAACCTGACAGAGACACTGAGTCCACTTTGCATCACTGTGGCACCCAGAGCCTCTCCAGTCTCTCTCGGTTTGTCTGCATCCTGTTAGGAGCCACACATCCATCATTTCTCTGTTTCTTCTTGTATTAATCACCAGATACACGTCATTAGATTAGCAGCCGTTTTCTCTGACTTCTCTGCTGTGACACTGGGATTAAAGCCAGCTCGTGATGAGGGAGCTTAATTCCGTCACATCAGCTTTTCCTTCCTATTAGGCCTGTTTGTCCCTAATTAGCCTTTGAGCAAAGTGGGGGTAAGGGGCGGGGGGTCCCGAAGTGCGCCCGGGCTCATGAAACTCCATCTTCATGCAACACTTAACTATAAGACAGCTTGACATTAATATAAGTGGCGGTGTACAAAGAAGCCATGCAATGAGAAACCATCGGGATTTAGAGACTACTTTTAGAGCTCCGGACCAGCGTGCGTTTTGTTCTGAGGGGATGGAGCTGCACCGCCACCGCAAATGAGCAGACCTCCATCCCATGCACGGGGTCAGGCTGCGTGCAGGACACTCAGAATAGCGTAATGTAACAGCGGCTTACTTGCCAAGCTCCTCGTACAGCTGGTATTCATCTGTAAAACGCGTACAAGTAGTCGTTGCCATGATGTCTCCTCCTCGGACGGGTACGGTTGCTGAGTCCGAAATGCTCGGTGCGTCGCTGCGGACGGGAGGACCTCTGGCTCAGTCTCCGCCCACCTCAGACCCCCGGTCGGCTGAGTGGTTCAGCTGCAGCCCGGCACACACACACACACACACACGGTCTTGGATGGCTTTCTCCGCTGTGTCCAGCGAAAGGAACTGACTCTTTAAATGCCACACAAAATGGAAACGTGCGCTCACTACGTGACGTGTTCCCACGGATAAAAAAGAAAAGGACAAAAGGTGAAACCAGGCTGGGAGTGCGCTGACTGAGGAGTGCGGGGGAGCGCAGCACTTGATCACAATCATAAAATGAGGAGAAGCCTCCAACCCATGATGTAACTCCATGGGGCTGCGCGTCCACACGCTTTTTGTAGACTTTCCTGAGGAAACCCTGAGTGAATCAAAATGTTAAATTCTTCTCAGTGCGTTTCAGTTTTCACATAGAACTTTTTGGCAAAACACAGGAGAAAGTAAACAATAACTAGCTTCCTAACCATGGGCGAAGCTGTCAGGCAGCACCAGGGCACACATTTGCTGTTAGGCACCAATAACCCCCTCACCCACCCACAACTTTCTGTGTGTTACACAGAATAATTATTCTGGTGAATATTTGAGCCACATATTTTTTCTCACACTGGAGTGTAACAGCCAGAATCAGCCTAGATGTTGAGTGTATGGGCCTGACTTGAGCAGAGGACCCAGACATATTGAATACTGGGCCAGAAGCTTTTGCAATGTGGAGATGCCACCAAGCGATATCTGGATGATGGTATGCCAGCACTGTCCCAGTGGAATATACAGATTCTGTTAAATCATAAGTCTTTTTTTTAAATCCTGGTTGTTATTCTCTATTTCCTGTTATGACACATTGAGAGCCTCTGTCCTGGAGTCATGTTCCTGTATGTTTAAACATACTTTGCCATTAAAGAAGATTCTGATTCTGGTTCACGGCAGGTCGCTGTCTTTCTACTTATGGCAATTTAAAACTTCACAGTACTTTCTGAAAGTTCAGGAACTGTGCTAAGATCGGTCAAGTAGGCTGGAATTTTCTGACTTCAACAACCAAGTCCAGGCCCTGTTGTTCATTTTGCAGATATTATTATTATTATTATTACCAACATTCAAAGGCTCTCTGTATTTCTGGGCCCCTGGGTTTCAGCCCAGGAAAGAGAACATGTTAACCTCATACTGCCAGATGTCATTTGAGCATGATAGCATCATGCTAACATTAACATCTAGCTCAAAACATCACAGAGCTACTATTGCTCCATACTTAGTCTTGTTAAGAAACATTTCCCCAGAATGTTTAATGTGAACATCAAAATGACACCAAGATATGACGATGTCACGTATATATGCACTGAATCTTGTTACACGGTTTAGTTTTGAGTTGTAAGGGAGTCTTTTGTGTACATTTTTAAGGAAAGCTAGTAACTGAGCATTTATGCGACAAGTATACGACAAAGATGTGATCTCTTTATTATCTAACACTGGCCACTTTCTATTCACCTCTCCCCTGGAGCTGAGGAGACGAGGCTTTTCATTTAGCTTCTCTTTTCATTTTTCCATTTTACTTTTCCCTCTTACTCCTTCAATACGTTTGATGATGATTTGTGTTTACATTCTCAGTTTGCACATGCATAATTGCACACTGACTGTTGACTGCTGCACATGCAGCTCCCATGTAGCATATTTTTATTATATCTCTGCATTTGCTGCTTAAAGTGCCTTAGATTTTGTGTTATTCATCTAATTTCTATTTCATTTATATTTTGCGTCAATGACGGCAAAGTAAGAATTTCATTGTACAGGGAAACACGTTTCCTAACTGTGTATATGACAAATAAACACTTTGACCTTTGACGTTATCAGCTCATCTATTCCATTTGCCATCTGTAAAGATGCATTGCAATAGGAATGAATTTGGAGATGATTATGCAGATGGACGCATGAGGAGATAAATGAGTGAGGGAGGGTGGGAAGACTAATTTCTCACACTTTATCAACAGTTCACAAGTCGTAACCCTACATCTGCCATATTGTACATTCGTTTTAAAAAACCCTGACAGTTTATTCACCGTGCTGCCCTGGCAGTGGTTAGCACCGTTGCCTCAAAGCGAGAAGGTTCCAGGTTCGGGCCCCACCCGGGACCTTTCTGTGTGGAGTTTGCATGTTCTACCCGTGCTTGTGTGGGTTCTCTCCGGGTACTCCGGCTTCCTCCCACAGTCCAAAGACATGCAGCTTAGGTTGATTGGTGTCTCTAAATTGCCCATAGGAGTGTGTGTGTGTGTGTGTGTGTGTGTGTGTGTGTGTGTGTGTGTGGTTGTTTGTCTATGTGTTAGCCCTGCGATGGATTGGCGACCTCGCCTTCGCCCGATCGCCGGCTGGGATTGGCTCCAGCCCCCCGTGACCCCATTCAGGGACTAAGCGGTAGAAAATGAATGAATGAATGAATGAGTTTATTCAGTAGTGAGTTATTCTGCCAGAACAGATCTAATTTGATTTGTGTGATATCTTTCAATCTGTGGTAACATTTAACAGGGGAAATGAACAAGAATATCATTTATAAACAGAAATGAACCAATAGGAAGGTTGCTGAAACGTTTGCTGCCCCACTCTCGGCAGCTGGTAGACAAGGTACGTGGGCAAAATCACACAGCGAGGAGAACGAGGACACAGAGCTAATGAAACTGATGCCAGGTTTATTCTTATTTGTTTGCACCACTGATAAAATGCAGAAAAAAAATATCCCATCAAATGTTCAAATGCCATTAAAAGGCAAAAACTACTGTGTTCTAAATGATACTGCTTCAGAGAACGGGGGTGGGCTCGGCTGTGCTCGGACTTCTGCTGCTCTCTATTAGGAGCACTTTAGGTCAAAATTCTTCTACTTCCAGCTGTTCCCGTTGGGGGTCGCCACAGCGAATAATCAGTTTCCACTGAACTGATAATGCACATGTTAAACTTGGCCGGATGCCCGGAGGACCTGGAGAGAACCCACGCAGGCACAGGGAGAACATGCAGACTCTACATAGAAAGGCCCTGGATCGGCCCGGGCTGGTACCCGCGACCTTCTTGCTGTGAGGCTACAGCGCTCCATGCACTTGAAGTCAAAATAAGTTTGATAAATAATTTTTATTAGCTTTACTTTTGTCTTCCACTCGAGTCAAAACTGTTGCTTTTGGCGGTTGAAGAAACACAGGCCCAGAAAACACTGATGGGTGACCAACAAAAGTCTGAGCTGGTTCCAAGCAAACCCGCTGAGAAAGATGAGAATGAGTTTCTATGAGAAGAAAGCATCATGGAAATGTCTGAAGTCCTTGTCACAGTCTGGCAGACAAACCTCCAACACAACAAACCAGCAGGAAAATGTTGACCCCCCCCCAAACAGCCAGTTCTGTAAACAGACCAGGGTCCTGCTCATATCTGGCTGAGCCTCAGAACTGCACCGCACTGGGCGGGATGTCGAACATGGACGGGTCGAACTGCTGCCCTCTGAACGGCGAGCCTTCGGCGTCCCAGCCCTTCTTCAGCATCTCATGCACTTTCTGTGAGGAGACATGGAGGTAGGTTTGTTAAACATGCACCATTCATGCTATAAGGAGCACAGTGCCATCTAGTGGCGATGGGCTTGCTGTTACTGAGCAGCACTGCAGCACTCATTCAGTACAATCCAGCCCACACGCTCTCCCCTTTCAGACGTGCACCTAGTAGTGTTACTGTGGCTGCAATTTAACCTGCTGGGTGATTCATTCTTATGTAAACATGTTCTAAACATAGAGGAGACTGTTCAGAAGATCATCAAGTGCATATTAGACAAAAACGACCAGATCCTGCCTCCTGTATGATTCATAGCATCATCATTACACAGACATCCTCTTTTCCCCTCCAGGCTTTAGAAACAAGGTTCTGACTTCCCTTAAAAACACCAAACAGCCACTTCACCATTTTGCCACCAGCACTCCAAAACATTCCTGAATTTCAGTCATATGTTTCTCTTAGTATTAGTGTTTATAAATTCTCCGAACAGGAACAAAAACATGAGTCATTCTCCATCTGGATGTTTTAAACCGGTGAGAGAGCACAGGCTCAAAACCACTGCTGGCTTCGTGAACACAGGTTCAGTACCACAGCAGTGCTTCATCTGAATGCAAGTCCACAGTGTTGGTTTTACCAGAATGACCTTCAACAGTCTTTCTTTAAATGTAGTGAGCAGCTGTGTCTTAAGTGTATTATTGCTGCACATTAGACCGCCTCTCTAAATACAGTTGTGGGTGAGAATACTGGCACAGTTGCATTTCTTTTCAAATAACACACCGTATCTTTGAGAAACCTGTGAAATTAAAACTGATGGACATTTCCAAAACACACCTGAACAAACCAACATCATTCTGAGAGAATGTTCAATGGACAGATGGACCCAAAGTACAGTTTTTTGGTAACCTGCATATGTTTACAAAAAAATGAAGTCTTCAACGAAAAGACCACGGTTGGGTGAAACATGCAGGATCACTGATTTTGTTTCCTCTGGTCTGCAGCGTCTTGAATCTGTGTGTGAAATCAAGCAGATTAACGAGGTACTGTGGAGAGTCTCACCAAGCTGAGCCTCTGTCGAGGGGCCTCCAGATGGACAATGACCCAAAACATATCACAAAGCACCAGAACTGGTTCGGAAGAAAACACCAGACTGTTCTAAAGTGTCCAGATCTAAATCCCACTGAACGTCTGTGAGGAGGGCTGGAAACAGCAGGTGGAAGGAGAACTGGAGCAGTTTGCATTAGGAGAGTGGTTCACTGACATCTATAGGAATCTACCAAATATTATATCCATGGTGTCTGTTGTCTCTTTATTTTATGATTTAAACATTTTTTTAGAGATAGTTCGTAGCTTTTTTATGTGCAAGGTGCCAGTACTCTGAGCCACAGCTGTATACTGTAACCCAGTGTTCTCGATAACTGACCTGAGCTCCATAGTCAAAGGAGAACTGTGATATTTACTCCACAGAAATTCTTGTCTTCAGGTGCAAACAGCTACAAGAAGAGCAAAAATTTATGCACGCCCATGTGCATAATGTCGCTGTTCTGAGTAACACTTGATTGCCAGCGTGTTTGTTTCTAGTGTAACCTGGCCTTTGTGTTTGTGCTGAGCTGTGTCCTCACCAGCTCGTGACTCTGTGGCTTTCCCTGCAGCTTCTGGTGGTAGTCGAAGGTGAGTCTGTCGAGAACAGCGTGCTCCTCATCGTCGACTGACGCCATGGAGCGCTCACGGTTAATCTGGTTTATATCGATCTCCTTCTCTCCTTTCAGCACCGCATTCCACCAAACCTCTGAGGCCTTACTGAGCGACAGCTGGAAGGCCAACACAAGAAGTTACAGTAACAGTTCTTTGTTTAAAATGCAGTCATGTGGGCAAAAATCAGGCACGAGTATACTCACGACTATACATCTTCCAGGCTCCAGGCTCCACAAAGAGTTCTCAGTGTTGATCTTGTGAGTGAATTCTCCCTCCATTAGTATTTTTTCTTTGGCTCCCTCCCTCACAGCCACTCGTACACTGCTGGTCTGCAGACCAACACTGACCTGAGGACAGCCAACACACACAACAGACATGAGCCACAACTGCACTCGACAACAGAGGACAGCGTTCCCAGCGTGGCAGGTGTTTACCTGTCTGCCCTTAACAACTGACTTGGGTACAAATACGCGGATCTCCACATCAGTGTAATCCTGAGACCAGCTGTAGTTCTCCCTCACGGCCCCGTTGTAGCTGTCAGGGTCTGACTGAAACTTCTCCTGACTCCTGAAACACAATGTGCACAGAGACATGAAGCTACCTCTTCTTCTGTGGTTTTTCATGAATGAGACACTCATTCACCTGTCTGGAGCTTAAATACATGAACAAGGTGTGATTGGATTCACTAGCAAAAACAAGAAGCTTCGGTGGATGAAGCCACAGGATGCTACTCACTCCTCTGGACGCTGCGTGCTGGCTGCAGCTGCCTGCTCTCCCTGAGCTGACTGTCCGGGGCTGCTGCTGCTGTCAGCCCGAGGGTTGATGCTCGGCTCTGAGGCGCCAGGAGCTGAAACATCTGCTGTGTCCACAGAGAGGCTCTCCGTCGGTGCAGCCTCTGTGCTCTGCTCTGTCTCCTCGTGAGGCTCAGTGGCGACCTCCAGCTCCTGAACTACTGGAGGAACACATCTGCTCTCCTCTCTTTTTTGCAGCTCACTCAGACATCTCTCTCTGTCGTGCTCCGCCAGCTTCTCGAACACCTTAAACGTCTGAAGAAGGAATGAAGGACGATCACAGATCAGAGCTTCACATATGTTTAACTTAAACAGTGATTTGCTGCTGTTGTAGTGTTAAAAACTTGACTGGCAGTGGCACAAAATGTGTGCTAGGAAAGTGTTGTCTAGGACATTCAGTTACAGGTGCAGCAAAAGGGGTTTCTCATTTGTCTTAAATGTCTCATTGTTCCCCTCACATCTCTCTTCTAATGAAGACGGGGTATACCAGTAACCCAAGTTTTCAATGTTTAATAGTAAATAATATCGAAGCATGTGCACAAACTGTAGCGTTTAAGGGTCAAACTATATAAGAATGGCTTCTTTAACATTGCACTGAAAATATCTGCGACTTTAACACGCTGGCAAACTTCACCTTAAGCACCATCTTCTCGGCCACACCAGGAGGGAAGCCCATTTTGTCGTTGGGACCTGACAGCAGGCGATAAAAATCCGTTTTGCGGTATAAAAACCCAAAATAGATCTGAAGAAAGTCCTGGATGTTTCCAACATGCTGCAGGATGCCCAGCAGAGCATTGTCGTACATCTCTGTCATCTCCAGCGGCGACGCCATCGTGACTTTGAACGTTTTAATCAACTGTCAATGGTTAAACCTACTATTCCAGTTCGAAAATAAAATGTGTCTATCAGGAAATTCAAGTTTACGAATAAGACGGACTTTCTGGATCAGATTTCCAAACACCCCTTCGAGAACAATAACAACACTTCCGGTCATTATTTCAACTTAAGTACGCTTCTTTAAAACCACACAGGTTTCTTAATATTTACAGCACAGAAACAAAAAACGTAAAAACAAAAATACATTAATTAAATTGGAAAGTCAGTAACAGCGCTATTCATTACTATAGCCAATTTATTTAACAATGCAATTTTCCCTAAACTATTTTATTTTTTAAATATCCGGTTTGTACAGCTCAACAATCGTCCGGTAGAAACATACCCAGCTAACGAATAAACACTTCCAGTGTACAAGCGCATCTTTCATTTTTAAAACAATTTTGCCATTTTGAAATGTGTTATAATTATTGTAATGCTTGAATCTTTCAAAATATTTTTAATACTATAACGAATTGTAAATTGAACAGATTAAAGAACTGTGTTAGCTAACCTAGCATCGTAAGCTCCCTAACTATAGAAGGAAACATGGCGGTGTCCTTGGGCAGCACAGGAAGCGTGAGACTACTTGTAAGAAAATTATTCTTAAGTGTAACGTTTTTAAAACGGTAATACATTATGTTGACACTGCGTAGCCTATATCAAGATTAGTGTGGTAAATACAGCTGCATAGTTTTAGCCTGTGTTTATGTAGAACCTACCGGAAACTAGGGGCCACAGTTTTTAAATGATTTCAGAATCTGCTTTATTGGCCAGGTATATCGGATACACGAGGAATTTGACTCTGGTACATCGGCTCTTAACATTATTTTACAAACTCATCTCTTATTGGCTTTTTTTTTAAAGCATAACCTTATAAGAACTATATAATACCAGTCTGTTCTCAGCAGTAGCTTCAGTAACCCAATGGTATTTTCTCCGCAGAGTGCCTTAGCTAGGTCCGGCTCTTTATGCAGCTCCCCTGGGGTCAGAGGTCTCCATGTCACTGCCGTGTGCTGCAAGGTAAACACTGAGCTCCACACACCCTCATGGCAACAATCAGGCTGTGGTAACGTGTGGCCTGGTCTTCTTGACACTGATACAGTGGCTTCATAAAGTTCTCAGACTCCTTCAGTTTTTCTACACTTCAGTATGTTTCAGACTTCATTTTAAATTGGCAAAACTTTATTATGCCCAACAAGCTACACTCGGTAATGACAAAGTGAAAACAGGTTTTGCAAATTTATTAAAAGTTAAAATCTGAAATCTCTTTTCTGAAGCCACTGTACAGAAGGAGTACTTATGATCTGACAAATATCAGAGTAAATCATATTAAAATAGAGGCCAGAACAAAAGAACAACTGCTGAGTTGTCTAACAGGTTTTCCCCAACACTGTGTTGACTGTATCTTCAGTTGTGTAAACCAGGGGACTGACAGAACCACGCTGTGCCACTCTCAGTGACAAAATGTCAATAATAACATGCAGTTAATGGAGTAGATACTAGCTCTGATCAGCAACTCATGGACATTTCATATGAGTTGAGATGGTGAGAGTAGATTTTTAATAGTTCACCATCTTCAGAAGTTTGAACACATTCACAAAAATACACACTTCCCAAACAGTTAACTACATTTAAATGGTGGTTCTGCATTATTAACATCAGCTGCTTGGCTTTTGTAGTGTGTGGTGGCAGATATTTTAGCTTGAATCTAAGACTCTTCTATTCACAACCCAGTAAAACTGAACAGGTGACATCTGTGCATTTTGGATTTCTGTGGTAGGAGGAAATCCACCCTCATATTCTCTGACTTAACTTTGCTTTGCATGATCTAAAAGCCATTTCAGAATGTTTTTTTCACATTTTCTCTCTTTATCTTTTGCCTTCTAGAACCGAGCAGCTCGTACCCAAGTGGGGAAAGGAGACAAACCTTTGACCTATGAGCAAGCACTCCCCCCTCATTATATTGGTCACCGTAAAGGATGGCTGTCGCAGCACACGGGTGAGCACGACCGAGCTTGTCAAAGAGCAGCATACAGTAACATGCTTGGACATGTTGCTCAGATGACGTGTTCACATCATATGGGATGGAAGGAAGCAATGGGAAAAATTCATATATCTACAAATTGTGAATTTTCATGACTTTGCATAACTCATGTTTTACCCAAGACAGTTGGTGAGAATTAAAAATACTGTGCACTGACTATATAGCTGCCGGTTCAGTTACCTTGAGTTTCGCTGATGTGTTCGTGTCTGTTTGGTTTCGTATTATGAAGTTAATTATTACATTTTCCCAGTCATAATTATGACCTGGAAGTTGACACGAGAGCTAATTACAAGTTTGACACTGCTAATTACTCAGATATGACTTGAATGCAGCATCACAGTATGTTACTCAGGTGCTTGTTTACACACTGCTCCATAGCACTAGTGGTCAAATCCTTTTCACCCTTGATGTCATCGTCACCAGGGGTTTAATAATGTTGCATTTAAAAAAAAAAAAAGATCTAGGCTGCGTCCACGTCTCGGGCCTTAACACTCAGATCGGATCTGTGTTTGTTGCTGCTTCCTGTCCGTGTGTGTCAGTGCCGTGAACACAGCTGAGCTCCTAAACTCCTACACGTGCACAGATGTAACTGAAATGTGAGCCACGTTCGTACAAGAATAACAACCAGGTGGTGTGTGCGACAGTCAAATAGCCCAGTTTCCTCCCAAACCGCTGTTCCTTCTCCATAAACGTCCACCACATGTGAAACGTCCTGGTCTCGCCACTGACCCTGTCGCTGTCGTCGCTCTCATCCATGTTTACTGTTACCGGTCTGTGAGGGGCCGACACCAAATGAGGACGACAGGCCATATGTGCAGAGGAGGAGACAAGCAAGCAAGCAAGCAAAGTTTATTTATATAGCACCTTTCTAAACCTGCGTTACAAGGTGCTTTCCAGGAAAACATAAACAAATAATAATAATAATAAAAATACCTAAGACCAGATAAAACACATCAATACAGTAAAATAACAAGAAAAATACATAGACAAAACAAATACATCAATCAATAAAATTGTCAAAGGCCCGTGAATACAAATGTGTTTTAAGAAGTGATTTAAAAACAGTCTGGTTCGGAGCCGATCTAATCTCCCATGGCAGACCATTCCACAGTATAGGAGCCCGAACTGAAAAAGCTCGGTCTCCCCAATGTTTCCGTCTGG